>NC_092877.1:144248550-144548550 GCF_028372415.1 Notamacropus eugenii
TTTTTCACTTTATTTTTTTCTGTGTTTTTTTCCTTTGGTCTGTTTCTTCTTTCACAACTGTGACTAATATAGAAATATGTTTTACATGATTGCACATATATAACCAAATCAAATTGTTTACCATTTCAGGAAGAGGGGAGGGAGAGAGAGGGAGAGAAAAAATTTTGGAACTCAAGATTTTATAAAAATCAATGCTAAAATTTTTCTTTACATATAATTGGGGGAGAATGCTATTTTAAAAAATAATTCTTCTTTAGATTAAGGGATATGAATGGCTTAGCCTTACTTATATTTAGTTCTCTTTCAAACAAATGAGAGGTGAAGCAGATGGAGAGCTGTCCTTGAAGCTAGGAAGTCCTGGGTTCAAGTCCCAGGTACATATGGTAAATATTGACTGTGTGACCCTGAGTATATCGCATAACCTTTCACTGGTAACTTTCTAAGCCTATAAGTTCCAGAGAAGGAGTTCACTTGCATTGGCAGAGAGAATTTACACATCTGAGAGTTCCCTATACCAGTGAAATCACATACTGAGAGTTCCCTACACCAAAATGCCAGTTACCAAGCAGATGTTGCTCACAGGAGTCCTGAGTTTGCTTTGCCAACAGATGTAAGCTAAAGCAGAGACTTTTCCCCAGAGGTGTTAATGAATGAACAAAGGAAAAGCATTTATTAAGTACTTACTATGTGCCAAGCACTGTGATAAGTGTTAAGATAGATAGTGCTGTCTCCTTTTATTCCTGCCAAGAGAGTTCAAAGAAGAAGCCAGCTTTGATGTATCTCCCAGTCCCATGTCTCTCAGAGCTATTTTCCTCATATTTACTTTCCTATTTCTACCAAAAGGTAGAAGTCTCCTTTCTCTGCTTTGAGTTCTGTCATAGGTATTCTGGTATCCTTGGTTCAATGCTCAAGACTGGTGACTTTGCAGAACTGAACTCATCATCTTTCCCATGGAAGCTGCCTAGTCAAGATATGATTTCACTGAATTCTGGAGCAAGAATGTTCTGAAACACAGAACCTGTTCCCCAGCAGTTCTAGTTGCAACATTCACAGACTGAACAACCCTTTCATTGTCTCTCTCCTTAAATTCCTAAGATCAGGAGACAACAGAGATCTGGCCTTTCAGTGGCATCAGAAATATCACATGGAGACAAGCCTCCCCAATTCAAATTTGAAAAAATGTGGGAGACAATGACTATAAAAACAGAGGAGCAGAGAACTCACTAGCCAGGGAACTAGAAAGTCTGGATTTAATGTAGATTCTGTCACTAACTGGCATGTGAATTTGGATACACCTTATAACCTCTGTGAACCTCAGTTTGCTTATCAGCAATGAGAAGGTTGAACTGGATTTCTCAGGTTCCTTACAGCTCTAGTAGCCTTTATTTTGTCATGAACCCCTTTGTCAGTCTTATGAAACCTATGGACTCTTCAGAATAACATTTTAAAATATAGAAAAGACTTAAAGGAAATCAATTATAATGAAATGTGATTATCAAGTTGTTATCCCAGTTTTCTTCTCCTCTACTTATTATATTATCTTTACTTATTATTATTATATTACTTGTTATATTATCCTTACCTAGCAAATGCAAAATTCTCTTTTTGGCACTCAAAGACTTTCATAACCTATCCCCCTCCTCTCTTTTCAGTCTTCTTATACTCCTTACTGTATGTATATGTACATATCACTTTTCAAACTTTAAAATGCTCCATACATGTTAACTAGTATTATGATTATTATTAATCTGGAGTGGAATGAAAGCCACACAGATATACTTGAACAAAACTTTTGCAACGGTAATTTTCAGGATGCCATCACACTTGTAATTCATATAAATATTTTGCAAATTTGTGAAGTTTTCCAAAGCTGCAAAACATCAGACTTGTGAAAGAACATGAAAGTTGGGCTACTATCAAAGAAGGTTGAAGAAAGAATCTAATTCTTTGAAAAGGATTTTGGGAAACTTGGCATAGGAGAAATGTCTTCTCTGTCCTTATGTTGGAGTACTTACTGTGAGTGTCAGCTTTGAGATAACTCTTAATGGGAACGTCACCCATTAACAAGGTACAGTCTGCTCTCTGAGGGAGACTTGGGAATTAAATATGCTGCAAAGGTCATTGTGATGTTGAGATAGTCAATACTTTGGATCATCCTATGGGGAAATATTTGTAAACAATTTCTTCAGGACAAATAATATGATGATCTGACCTAGAAGTCAGTAATTCTGGGCATGTATGGCATGTGAAGAATACATACCAAGACTACCATCTGAGATGTCACCACTCTTGACTTACCAATGGTTTCCTTAACTGCACTATCACCACCTTGTGTCCCTATCATGCTTTTTCTATCCATCTCATCACGTTCACCTTCCCTCTGCCATTTTTACATAGACTGAAGAAGAGCAAGGAGAGCCATTGGTCCTATAATTGGTGCCACAGAACAAACATTATACTACAATAGTTACTGAGTGGCTCAGGCCTCTATAGCTCCCAACTCCATATACTTGTCTTCACCCATTACTATCCTCATAAAAGTCTCAAATAATTTTGAGTTAAATTGTTTTCCCCTACCTCTTATTAAAATGCTAAAGATATAGACAATAAGTTTCACACAATATTGGATTTTTTTACTATCCCACACCTTAATTTATAGATCTGTCTTTCTAGATTGACTTCATGTCACTACCCAAATGATATCACATCACTTCCTATCATTTTTTTACATTCCAAATAAACTATCCTACTTGTTGCTCCATGCACACAACATTCTATCGCCTACCTTTATGCCTTTCCATTGGCCTCCATCAGCTCTTGGAATTCCTTGGACCCTTCAAGAGTCAGGTCAGGAGTCACATTCCACATGAAGACTTTCAGAGCTCTCCTCTCCCCAGTGGTTAGTGTTCTCTCCCTTCCTGGAAACTAATTTATGCTTATTTACTTTGTATATATATATTTTTACATCTCTCTCTACATTATACATCATCATCATTTGCTTCACTTGTACCTACTATATGCCAGGCACAATGGTAACTGATTTACAAATATTATGGCATCTGAACCTCACAATAACCCTAGGAAGTAAGTGCTACTTTTTTTTTTTTTGTACCATTTTACAGATGAGAAAATTGAGGTTAAGTGATTTGCCCAAAGTCACTTGGCTGGTAACTGAGGCTAGATTTGAATTCAGGTCTTCCTGACTTTCTACCCAGAACTCTATTCATTGTACCACCTCCCCACCAATAGAATGTAAGTTCCTTAAGGGCAATGTCTACTTCATTTTTGTTTTTGTGGCTCCATAGTACCTTGTACATACATGGTAAGCACTTAACAAATACTTACTGAGTTGAATGATATTTCAAAAGGCATTACCATATACTTCCATACCTTTGGTGGATCTAGTATACCTCATCAATATATGTAGCTCAATTGTTTAGATGTTTTGTCCTGTAAAACTCTTCTCCAGATCTTTGGTAGGAGCCATTTCCTAACCCTGACTCCACAAGAGGTTAGGTCACCTTCTCCTTAAAAGTTCATGAGAACTTGCTCAAGATTGATTTGATTAGCTCAAAACTAAAATCTCAGACCACTGGCATCATGTCTTTATCACTTGAGTACAAAGCAGACACAAGAAACTGGAAGGACTCTGAGATACTTTGTTGGTAGATCTTAATAGGAGTTTCATTCAGCTGAATCAACTCAAGGGATTCTCAATGCATATCCTTACTGAATATCCTTCTGCTATAGTTAAGTGATTCTTTGTTGTTTTTAACATTTTTAAAATTTACTTATTTTTAGTTTTCAAAACTCACTTTTATAAGATTTTGATTTCAAATTTTCCCTTTCCCTCCTCACTCCCCTTCCCAAAACAGCATGCAGCCTGAGATAGGCTATACATGCAACATCATATTAAATATACTTCCACACTAGTCATGTTGTGAAGGAAGAATCAGAACAAAAGGGGAGAACCAAAAGAAAAGGGAAGGGACAGAGCCAAGATGGCGGAGTAACAGCACTGACTTTCTAGAGCACTCTAGACAAGCCCAGCTAAATATCTGTAAAAAAATGGCTCTTCACAAATTCTGGAGGTACAGAATCCACATAATGATGGAGTGAAGCAAATCTCCAGCCCAAGATAGACTAGAAGGTTGCTGGGAAGTGTCTATCTCATCATGACGAGAGCAGAACACAGTTTAGTGTGGGCCACACCAGAAAAGATGGGACCTGAGTAGGCCGTGGGAAGACTGAATCTCTCATATCTGTAGTGGTTTCCATACTTCATACTCCCAAATGCTGAGGAGAAATTGGAAAGTCAGTGGAAAAAGCCTGTGGGATCAGTGCAGGAGACTGGAGTGGTCCAGCCCCAACCCTAGTGGGGCTGAGGGCTAGGGGGCATTGAAACCTGAGGCAGTCACAGCAGCAGCAGGGGCAACTGTAGTCACTCTTTCTGGAGCTCTAGGCCCACAGATTGTAGGGAAATCAAGCAGTTGACAGCATACCCCCCAGCCCCACTGGAAACAGAGAACTACCTTGACAAAGAGTTCAAAAGTAAAGTAAATAACTGGAGAAATGAGATAAACCAGAAAAAGAATCAGACTATAGAATCTTACTTTCTTCACAAAGAAGACCAAAACATGAAAACAGAAGACAACAAAGTCAAAGCTCCTCCATCCAAAACCTCCAAAAAAAATACGAACTGGTCTCAAGTCATGGAAGAGCTCAAAAAGGATTTTAAAAATCAAGTAAGAGAAGTAGACCAAATATTGGGAAGAGAAATGAGAGTGATGCAAGAAAATCATGAAAAATGAGTCAACTGCTTGCTAAAGGAGGCAAAAAAATGCTGAAGAAAGTAGTCTTTTAAAAAATTGAACTAACCCAAATGACAAAAGAAATGCAAAAAGTCAATGAGGAGAAGAATGTCCTAAAAAGCACATTTGACCAGATGGAAAAGGAGGTCCAAAAGCTCACTGAAAAAAATAATTCCTTAAAGATTAGAATGGAGCAGATGGAAACTAATGACTTTGTGAAAAATCAAGAAATTATGAAGCAAAATCAAAGGAATGAAAAAATAGTAGACTGTGAAATATCTCACTAGGAAAATAACTGACCTGGAAAATAGATCAGGAGAGACAATTTAAAAATTATGGGACTACCTGAAAGTCATGATCAAAAAAAGAGCCTAGACATCATTTTTCAAGAAATGATCAAGGAAAACTGAAATTTGAAATATTCTTTCAATATTTATTTTGCCCTCTTATCCAGATGGTAAAATAAATATTGAAAGAATCTACATATCACTTCCTGAAAGAGATCCAAAAAGAAAAGAAAAGAGAAAATAATGCTCTTCAATCTGCATTCAGACTCCATAGTTCTTTCTCTGGATGTGATTAGCATTTTCCACCATGAGTCTTTTGGAGTTGTCTTAGATCATCATATTGCTGAGAAGAGCTAAGTCTGTCATCGCTGATCATTGCACAATGTTGCTGTTACTGTGTACAATGTTCTCCCGGTTCCACTCGCTTCACTTAACATTAGTTCATGTAAGTCTTCCCAGGTTTTTCTGAAGTCCCTTTGCTCATCATTTTTTATGGAACAACAATATTCCTTTATATTCATATACCATAACTTGTTTAGTCATACCCCAATTTATGGGCATCCTCTCAATTTCCAAATCTTTGCCACCAAAAAAAGAGCTGCTATAAATATTTTTGTACATATAGATCCTTTTCCCTTTTTTATGATCTTTTTTTGGGATACAGATTATTACCAGCCCTGTTGCTGTATCAAAGAATATACACAATTTTGTAACCCTTTGGGTATATTTCCAAATTGTTCTCCAGAATGGTTGGATCAGTTCACAGCTCCATTGACAATGCATCAGTGCTTCAATTTTTCTAAACCTTCCCCAACATTTATCATTTTCCTTTTTTGTCACATTAGCCCAATCTGATAGGTATGAAGTGGTACTTCAGAGTTATTTTAATTTGCACTTTTGTAATTGATAACAATTTAGACTAGTTTTTCATATGACTATAGATCAGGCCTGCAAAACTTGTGGCCCACCAAAGGATTTCAGGTGACCTGCCAAAGAATATTGGTTGGCCTGTGAAAAATGTAGAGGAAAATAGCCTTTATATGTAGAAGAAATCCTTTGGTATGCTGTAAGCAACTGTTGGGGTATAAGTGGCCTGTGGGGTGCAGATTGTGCAAGCATGCTATAGATATACAGCTTTAATTTCTTCATCTGAATACTGCCTGTTCAAATCCTCTGACGATTTATAAATCTGGAATTGACTTGTATTCTTATACATTTGACTCAGTTCTCTATATAGTTGAGAAATGAAGTCTTTATCAGAGTCACTGGTTGTAAAAATTATTTTCCAACTTTCTGCTTCCCTTCTAAACATGGGTTCATTGGCTTTGTTTGTGCAAAACTTTTTTAATTTAATGTAATAAAAATAATTCATTTTGTATTTCACAATGTTCTTTATCTCTTGTTTGGTCATAAAGTCTTCCCTTCTCCATAGATCTAACAGGTAAAACATTCCTTGCTCTCCTAATTTGCTTACAGTATCACCCTTTTGGTCTAATTCATGTACCTGTTTTGACCTTACATGTTGGTCGATGCCTAGTTCCTACCATACCATTTTTCAGTTTTCCCATAAGTTTTTGTCAGATAGTGAGTTCTTATCCCAGAAGCTGAAGTCTTTGGATTTTTCAAACAGTAGATTACTATAGTCAGTGACTACTGTGGCTTGTATGCCTAGCCTATTCCACTGATCCACCACTCAATTTCTTAGCCTGTACCAAGTAGTTTTGATGATTGTTACTTTATGATACAGTTTCAGATCTGGTACAGGTAGACCCCTTTCCCTTGCACTACTTTTCATTAATCCCTTGATATTCTGGAAGTTTTGCTCTTCTAGATGAATTTCATTATTATTTTTTCTAGCTCTATAAAATAATTTTTGGTAGTTTGATTGTTATGACACTGAATTAATTCAAGTAGAATTGTCATTTTTATTATATTAGCTTGGCCTACCCATGAGCAACTGAGATTTTTCCAATTATTTAGATCTGACTTAATTTGTATGAAAAATGTTTTATAATTATGTTCACATAGTTCCTGAGTTTTTCTTGAAAGGTAGACTCCCAAATATTTTATGTTGTTTATAGTTATTTTAAATGGAATCTCTCTCTTGCTGCTGGACTTTTAGTAATATATAGAAATGTTGATGATTTATGTGGGTTTATTTTATATCCTGTATGTATGTATGTATGTATGTGTGTATGCATGCACACACATATACAGATATATACACACACATACAATACCCATTATATGTATAGAGTCATGCAAAATATATTTTCACATTAGCCCTATTGTGAAAAAGAATGAAAAATTATGCTTCAATCAGCTCTCTGAGTTTATCACCTCTCTATCTGCAGGTGGATAGCATTTTTTATTCTTTGTTGTTTGAAATCATCCTGAGTCATTATATTCATCAGAGTTGCTATGTCTTTCACAGTTAATTATCTTTACAATATTGCTGTTACAGTGTACATGGTTCTCCTGAGTCTGCTTACGTTACTTTCCATCAGTTCATATAAATCTTCCTGGGTTTTTCTGAAATCACTCTCGTATTTTTTACAGTACAATAGAATTTGATCATAATCATAAACCATAACTTGTTCAGCCATTTTTCATTTCATAGGCAACCTCTAAGTGTCCATACTCACAAGAAAGCAGCTATACATATTTTTGTAATATGGGTGCTTTTCTTTTGAACTCTTTGGGGGTATATTCTAGGAACACTGTTTCTATATCAAAGAGTATGTACAGTTTTATAGCCTTGAGGGCATCATTGCAAATTGTTCTGTAGGATGGATAGACTAATTCACAGCTCTACCAATAATGATTAGCACTTTTGTTTACCCATATTACCTCCATAATTTAATGTTTTCCTTTTCTATCATCCTAGCCACTGTGATGGCTATGAGGTGGTACCCCAGAGTTGTTTCAATTCACATTTCAGTAGCATTCAGTTTGCATTTACATTTCCTTAATTATCAATAATTTAGATCTTTTTTTCAAATCACTGTTGATAGCTTTGATTTTTTTCTTTTGAAAACTGCCTGTTCACTTTGAGGTACCACTTCACACTTATCAGAGTGACTAACATGACAAAAAAAGAAAATGATGGATGCTGGAGGGATATGAGAAAACTGGGACATTAATGCACTATTGGTTGATCGGTGAACTGATCCAACCATTCTGGAGAGTAAAAAATCAGTAAACTGATCCAGTCATTCTGGAGAGTAATTTGGAATGTTGAAAGGGCTATAAAAATGTGCATACCCTTTGGTAGAGCAGTACCACTGCTAGGTCTATATCCCAAAGATATATAAGAAAAAGAAAGAGCCTATTTGTACAAAAATATTTATAGCAGATCTTTTTGTTGTGATTTACAATTGGAAATTGAAGGGATGATCATCAATTAGGGAAAGGCTAAACAAGTTGTGATGTATGAATGTGATGGAATATTATTGTGCTATAAGAAATGACAAGGGGACTGGGACAAGATGGCAGAGTAAAGGCAGGGACTCCCATAAGCTCTCCCTAAACCCCTCTAAATACTGTAAAACCTTACTCTACCCAAATTCTAGAGCAACAGAATCCATAAAAAGACAGAGTGAAACAAATTTCTAGCCCAAGAGAACTTTGAAGGTCAACAGAAAAGGTCTGTTGCACCAGGGTGAGAGAGAAGCCTAGTCCAGTACAGGCCATGCCAGTATAAATGAAGCCCCTGCAAACCTGGAGCAGGCCTTGAGGCAACTGAGTTACTAGCAGCAGTGGTAGTTTCTAGACCTCCACGCCAACAGATGTCAAAGACAACTTAGAAGATCAGCAGGAAAGGTCTGTTACACCTGGGTGAAAGTGGAGCACAGTCTAACTCAGCCCATGCCAGCACAGCTCCCACCACAGCAAATCAGAAGTAGGCCTTGAGAATGACTGAATCAGCAGTGGCAACACCTGCAGTTGCTTCTGGAACTTTCATTTCACAGACAATAAGGGGGCTGAACAACTCAGAAAGAGATTACAGAGGCCTTTTTGCTAGCACTGAGGCAAGACTCTGTGCTTTATCCATGCTCAAATTTGGGTCTTGGGTGGCAGTCCCATGGTAAAGAGGAACACTACAATAACAGAGCTCGTAGCCACAGTGGAAAGAGGACAAGAGGACACTCCTCACAGTTCCAGAGCAGACAAGAATGCTTGTTATCATTCACAGACCAGAGAACAGGTCAGAAGAGTAATAAACACTTCTCCTTAGATCATGCTACCTTAGAAGAATTGAAAACTTACAGGTCCCTAGAAGTATCCCTGAAAATGACTGCACAAAATCCCTGAAGCTTGGGATAGTATACCCTCCACACTGGAAGAATAGTCCTACTTTAAGAAAGAATTAGAAATCAAAACTCTTCCATAGCAGAGAGGGGCAGAAAGAGCCAAGGAAGACTGAATCAGAAGGGGCAGTGTGGATTCTCAAACGTATCAGCACAGGGCAGGAGTCCAGTGGAAGTGAGTGAGAGAGAGAAGGATAAGGCCCCTGGTAACAGTAGCGGCTGTTCTTGAGACTATCAACCCACAAACTAAATGTTTGAAAGTCACCTACTTGAACTTCTGGGAGCCAAGTTGGCAAAGTAAACTGTAAGTACTCTCACCCTCCCCTTGTTGACCTTGAAAACTTCAGAGAATATTTCTCCAGGAAAAATCCTGGAATAGTGGAATCAACAGAAGGGATAAACAGTCTTTCAGCTTCAGAGGCCAGGGAGATCGGAGAGAAGAGTCCCTTTTGCTATGACTAAAGGGGACCAGTGCCATATCTGAGGCATCCCAGACAGCCCCACCTCAGTAGACCAGGAGGACATCCTGAGCCCCAGGGGGGGTGGAGCCCATAAGTGCCAAAACCAGGACCCCAGGCATGCCTTAGTACAGCCAGGGGAATTGGGCAGACAACAGCACTAACAGAGTTTACCAGCCACTGAGCCTGGCTGTGCTCGAGCTCAGCCATAAGGGAGAAGGAGAACTCCCGTGGCTAGACCATACCTCCCCACACCATGCACCAGGAGCTTCAGTGTAACTACAGGGAAACTCAGAAAGACTTCACTTGGCCTCAGCCTTGGCACACACCAGCCAACTCAGCACCAGGTAAGCTACGTCACTCCAGCTTCTGGCTGAAGGAACCAGAGACCACAACACATAAAGCCTCAAGTTCTCAGTGCAAGAAATATGGAACAGAGGCTCCTGTGCCCCAGAAGCAGAGATCCACTTTAAAAGTCAGGAAAAAGGTAATCACCATGAGCAAGAAGCAAATCAGAAAAGCAAAGAACACAGAATCTTACTACCAGGACAAGGAAGATCAAAATACAAATTCAGCACTGACAATATACCCACATCTGAAACCTCAAAAGGGAATATGAACTGGTCTCCAGCCCAAAGAGCATGCTTGGGAGAGCTCAAGAAGAATTTCAAAATTCAAATTAGAGAGGTAGAAGAAAAATTGGCCAATGATTTTAAAAATACAATTGACAAAAATGAAAAAATAATTCACTGAAGCACTGAAGAGAACAGTTCCTTAAAAAGTAGAATTGGTCAAATGGATAAGGAAGCACAAAACTTAACTGGGAAAATTGGACAAATGGAAAAGAAAGTACAAAAGTTAACTGAAGAAAATAATTTACTAAAAATTGGAACTGGGCAAGTAGAAGTTAATGACTATGAGACATCAGGAATCAGTCAAACAAAATCTAAAGAATAAAAATATAGAAAAAAATGTAAAACATCTCATTGGAAAAACAATTGACCTGGAAAATTGATGCAGAAGAGAAAATCTAAGAATTATTGGTGTACCAGAAAACCATGATGAAAAAAGAGCCTGGACAATATCTTCAAAGAAACCATGAAGGAAAATTGCCCTGAGGTACTAGATCCAGAGGGCAAAATCATCATCAAAAGAATCCGCCAATCACCTCCTGAAAGAGATCTCAAATTGAAAATGCCAAGGTATACTGTTGCCAAATTCCAGAACTATCAAATTAAGGAGAAAATCCTGCAAGCAGTCAGAAAGAAGCAATTCAAATATCAAGGAACAACAGTCAGTATCACATAGGACCTTGTGGCTTCTATATTAAAAGATCAGAGGGATTAGAATATGATATTCCATAAGACAAGGGAGCTTGTACTACAACCAGGAATCAATTACTCAGCAAAGGTGAGCATAATCCTTCAGGCATGGAGATGGACATTCAGTGAAATAATGGATTTCCAAAACTTCCTGATGAAATGGCTAGAGCTCAAAAGAAAATTTGGTCTTCAACTACAAGATTCGTGAGAGGCATAAAAAGGTAAACGGTGGGAGAGAAAAACCTTATTCAATATGGGCAAACTATTTAAAACTGTATTTGGGAAGATGATACTTGCTAATCTTGAAAAATGTATGTTTACTATGACATTTAAAATGGATCTGCATAGATAGAGGGAGTGGGTATAAATGAACTGAGGTGATGATTTTTAAAATGTAATTAAAGGGTGTGAAGGAATTGTAACAGGAGAAGGGAAAAGGAGGGGTCAAAAAAAGGTAAATTACATCATAGGAAGAGGCACAAAAAGAAAGAGAAGCGAGATGAGCATTGTTTGAGCTTTATTCTCATCTGATTAGGTTCAAGGAGGAAAGAACATACTCAGTTATTGTCAGAAATATAACTTTCCCTATAGGCTGTAGGAAGGAAAAGGGGAAAGAAAAGTGAGGGGGGATTAAAAGAGAGGGAAGAAGTAGTAAGGGAAAAGGGAAATAAAAGGGGTTTGATAGAAGGGAGGGAAGATTGAGGGAAGTGGTGGTGAAAAGTAAGACTCCATTAAGGAGGGGAAGGAAAAAGGGAGAAATAAAGCATAAACAGTGAGAGAAATGGGATGGAGAGAAAGACACAGATAGTAATCATAACTGTGAATGTGAATAGTATGAACTGTCTCTAAAATGGAAGTAGATAGCAGAATGGATTAAAAACCAGAATCCTACAAAGGTTGTTTATAAGAAACACACTTGATACAGTGGGATACAAACAGGATAAAGGTAAAAGTTTGGAGAAGAATATATTATGGTTCACCTGATGTAAAAAAAGTAGGGGTAGCAACCTTAATCTCAGACAAAGCAAAAGCATAAGTAGATCTTATCAAAAGACATAAGGAAATTTTATCCTGCTAAAAGGCACCATAGAGAATGAAATAATATCATTACTAAACATATATGCTCCAAGTGGTAAAGATGAAATAATATCATTACTAAACATATATGCTCCAAGTGGTAAAGCTTCCGGATTCTTAGAGGAGAAGTTAAGAGAGTTACAGGAAGAAATAAACAGCAAAACTATACTTGTGGGAGACTTCAACCTCCCCCTCTCTGAACTTGATAAATCTAAACTCAAAATAAACAAGAAATAAGTTAGGGAGGTGAACAGAATTCTGGATAAGGCAGATATGACAGACTTCTGGAGAAAATTGAATGGGGATAGAAAGGAATGTACATTTTCCTCATTGGTACATGGCATATACACAAATATTTACAATGTACTAGAGCATAAAAACTTCACAATCCAGTGCAGAAAGGCAGAGATAGTCAATGCATCATTTTCAGATACAATAAAAATTGTATGTAATAAAGGGCCATGGAAAGATAGACAATAAGGAGACAACCTACCAAAACTTGAGGGATGCAGCAAAAGCAGTTCTTAGGGGAAGTTTTATATCATTGAATGCCTACAGGAATAAAATAGAAAAAAATATATTAATAAACATTTAGTCAATTTAATTTTTAAAAAGAAAGAAGAAAAACAAATTATCAATATCAAAAATGAAAAGGGCGAATTCACTTCCAACAAGGAGGAAATTAAATCAATAATTAGGAATTACTTTGCCCAACCGTATGCCCATAAATTTGACAATCTAAGTGAAGTGGATTAATATTTTAAAAAAATATAAACTGCCCAGTTTAATAAAAGAGGAAGTAAAATACTTAAAGAGCGCCATCTCAGAAAAAGAAATTGAGCAAGCCATCAATGAACTTCCTAGGAAAAAGTCTCCAGGGCCAGATGGATTTACAAGTAAATTCTATCAAATATTTAAAGAACAGTTAATTCCAAAACTACAGACTATTTGGGAAAATTGGTGAAGAAAGAGTCCTACCAAATTCTTTTTATGATACAAATATTATTCTGATACTAAACTGGGAAGAGCCAAAACAGAGAAAGTAAATTAGAGATCAATTTCCCTAATGAATATAGATGGAAAAATTTTAAATAAGATATTATCAAAAAGATTTACAGCAACTTATCATGAAAATAATACACTCTGATCAGGTAGGATTAATAACAAGAATGCAAGGCTTGTTCAATATTAGGAAAACGATCAGCATTATTGATTATATCAATAACAAAACTAGCAGAAACCATATGATTAGTTCAACGATACAGAAAAAGCTTTTGTCAAAATACATTACCCATTCCTATTGAAAATACTGTAGAGAATAGGAATAAATGGAACTTTCCATAAAATAAAAAGTAGCATTTACCTAAAATCATCAGCAAACATTATATTTAATGGGAATAAGTTAGATTTTTCCCCAATAAAATTGGGAATGAAACAAGAATATCCATTATTACCACTGTTACTCAATATGGTAGTAGAAATGCTAGATTTAGCAATAAGAGAAGAAAAAGAAATCAAAAGAATTACACTAGGCAAAGACGAAACTAAGGTATCACTGTTTTCAGATGATATGGTGCTGATATACTTAGAGAATCCTAGAGAATCAAGTAAAAATCTACTTGAAATAATAAACAACTTTGACAAAGTTGCAGGATACAAAATAAACCCACATAAATCTTCTGCATTTCTGTACATTACTAACAAAGCCCAACAGCAAGAAATAAAAAGAGAAATCCCATTTAAAGTTATGGTAGACACTATAAAATATTTGAGAGTCTACCTGCCAAAACAAATCCAGGGACTTTATGAACACAATTACAAAACACTTTTTGCACAAATCAAGTCAGATTTAAGTAACTGGAAAAACATCAGTTGCTCATGAGCAGGCAGAGCTGATACAAAAAAAATGAAAATTCTGCCTAAATTAATTTTCTTATTCAGTGCCATACAAATTAAAGTATCAGAAAATTATTTTCTAGATCTAGAAAAAATAATATCAAAATTCATCTGGAAGAGCAAAAGTTTCAGAATATCAAGGGAATTAATGAAAAGAAACTCTAGGGAAGGTGGCCTAGCCATACCAGATCTCAGACTGTATTATAAAGCAGCAATCAATAAAACCACTTTGTACTGGCTAAGAAATAGAGAGGTACATCAAGTGGAATAGGTCAGGTATTCAAGACACAGGAGTCAATGATTATAGTAGTCTACTCTTTGACAAACTTTAGGGCCCAAGCTTCTAGGACAAGAACTCATTGTTTGACACAAACTGCTAGGAAAACTGGATAATAGTGTGGTGGAACATCATTCACCAGAATAAAATTCAAATGGGTACATGATCTAGTCATAAAGTCTAATACTATAAACAAATTAGGGGAGGAAGGAACAGTGTATTTCTCAGATTTATGGAGAATGGAGGAATTTATGACCAAACAAGAGATAAACAACATTATGAAATGCAAAAGGATAATTTTGATTAAGTTAAATTGGAAAGCTTTTACCCAAACAAAACCAATGCAACCAAGGTTAGGAGGGAAGTAGAAAACTTGGAAACAAATTTTACAACTAATGTCTGTGATAAAGGCCTCATTTATAAAATATGTAAAGAACTGAGTATGAACAGGCAGTTTTCAGAGGAAGAAATTAAAGCTGTCCATAGTCTTATGAAAAATGCTCTTAATCACTATTGATTAGAGAGATGTAAATCAAAGCAACTCTGAGGTACCACATCACACCTGTCAGATTGGCGAATATGGCAAAACAGAAAGATGATAAATGTTAGAGAAGATGTGGGGAGAGTTGGTACACTAAGTCATTTTTGGTGGAGCTGTGAATTGATCCAAACATTCTGGAGAGCAATTTGGACTATGCTCAAAGAACTATAAAAATGTGCATACCCTTTGACCTGGCAATATCACTTGTGGGGCTATATCCCAAAGAAATCTTAAAAATGGAAAAAGGACCCTCATGTACAAAAATATTTATAGCAACTCTTTTTGTGGTGGCCAAGAACTGAAAATTTAGGGAATGTTCATCAAGTAGGGGAATGGCTGAACAAGTTGTGGTATATGAATGTAATGGAACACCATTGTGCTATAAGAAATGATGAACAGAATGACTTCAGAAAAACTTGGAAAGACTTATATGAACTGATGCTGAGTGAAACAAGCAGAACCACGAGAACATTATACACTGTAATAGCCATGGTATGTGAAGATTGTTTCTTATAGATTTAGCCCTTCACAGCAATGCAAGGACCTAAAACATTTACAAAGGACTCAATGCAAAATGCCACCCACATCCAGAGAAAGAACTATATTATCAGAATGCAGAATGAAGCAGATTTTCTCTTGTATTATTTTTTTTCATTAGTTTTGGTTTTTCTCACGGTTTCTCCCATTCTATGCAGCAAGATTAATGTGAAAAAGTGTTCAATAAGAATGTATGTGCTGAACCTATGTAAGAGTGCATGCCATCTTAGGGAGGGAGGGGAGGGAAAGGAGAGAAAAATTATGGAAGTGATTGTAGAAAACTTAAAAAAATTAATTAATTTTAAAAGGAATTTTAAAATCAACTAATATGCTGAGAAAATGGGTAATCAATGGAAAAAAATAACTCTTACTATTGAAAATTACTATGGTGACAAGAAAGATCAAATCACACACCTGTTAGAAGACAATGAAATCAAAGCTCTTACATGAAAGCCTCCAAGAGAAATGTGAATTGGTCTCAGGCCTTGGAAGAGCTTGAAAAGGATTCTGAAAATCAAGTAAGGGAGGTAGAGGAAAAATTGGGAAGAGAAATGAGAGTGAAACAAGAAAATTGTGACAAATGATTCAACAGCTTGGTAAAGAAGGAACAAAAAAAATACTGGAAGAAATGATACCTTAAAAAACAGACTAGGGCAAATGGTAAGAGAGGTCACAAAGCCAATGACAAGAGGAATATCTCAAAAAGAAGAATTGGCCAAATGGAAAAGGAAGTCCAAAAGCTCGCTGAAGAAAATAATTCCTTAAAAATTAGAATTGAGCAAATAGAAGCTAATAATTGTGACAAATCAAGAAACAATAAAATAAAACCAAAAGAATGAAAAAAGAAGGCAACGTGAAATGTTGCAAAAATCAGTGACCTGGAAAATCAATCCAGATGAGATAATTTTAAAATTATTGGACTACCAGCAAACCATGATCAAAAAAAAAAGAGCCTAGATATCATTTTTCAAGAAATTATTAAGAAAAATTGCCCTGATATTCTAGATCCAGAAGGTAAAATAGAAATGGATAGAATCCATCTATCACCTCCTGAAAGAGATCCCTCAGTGAAAACTCCAAGGAATATTATAGCCACATGCCAGAACTCCTACGTCAAGGAAAAAATATTGTCAACATCCAGAAAAAAAATAAATAATTCAAGTATGATGGAGCTACAGTCAGGATAAGAAAAGATTTAGCAGCTTCTACATTAAAGAATCAGAGGGCTTGTAATATGATATTCTGGAAGGCAAAGGAGCTAGAATTATAACCAAAAATCACCTACCCAGAAAATCTAAGTCTGATCCTTCAGGGGGGGAAATGTACATTCAATGAACATTTTTGATGAAATGACTACAGCTGAATAGAAAATCTGACTTTCAAATACAAGATTCAAGAGAAGCATTAAAAGGTAAATAGGAAAGTTTAAATATGTTTAAATTGTTTACATTCCTACACAAGAAGATGATATTTGTAACTCATGAGACCTTTCTCATTATTAGGTTAGTTAGAAGGAACATATATAGACAGAGGGCACAGCTGTGAGTTGAATATGAAGGGATGATAGTTAAAAAATAAAATTAAGGGGTGAGAGAGAAATGCCCTGGAAGAAAGAGGAAGGGAGAGATAGAATGGGATAAATTATCTCTCAAGAGTCAAGAAAAAGCTTTTCCTGTGGAAAGGAAGAAGAGGCAGGTGAAGGAGAGTGAGTGAGCCCCTATCCTCTTCAGAATTGGCTCAAAGAGGGAATAACATATGTGCTCAATTGGATATAGAAATCTTTCTTACCCTACAGAAAAGTAAGAGGGGAAGGGGATTGAGAGAAGGGAGGGCAGATTTGGGGAAAGGGTAGTCAGAAGAAAAACACTTTTGAAGAGGCACAGGGTGAAAGGAGAGAGAGAATAGAATAAATGGTGGGGAGGAATAGGATGGAGGGAAATAAAACCTTAAAGAGAGCTAAATAAAAACTTAAAGTTAAAAAACAAGACAAGCAGGATGCTTTCAGAAAAACCTGGAAAGACTTAAATGAACTATTGCCAAGGTAAGTGGACAGAACCAGGAGAACATTGTACACAGTAACAGCATGATTTTATGATAAAGAACTGTGAATGATTTAGCTATTCTCAGAAATACAATGATCCAAGAGAATCTCAAAGAAATTGATGAAGCATACTATCCACCTCCAGGGAAAGAATTGATGTTACTTGAATACAGACTAAAGCATGCTATTTTTCACTTTCTTTCATTCTTTTTCTTTTATTTGAATCTTCTTGTACAAAATGACTAATGTGGAAATGTTTTACATGATTGTACATGTAAAACCTATATATCTGATTGTTTACCATCTCAAGGAGGGGAAGGAAGGAGAGGTAGAATTTGGAACTCAAAAATTGGGGAAAAAATAAAATATATTATTTTGAAAAGAATCAGTAAAACATTTGTTTCATTAAAACAAAATCTGTCAGCTGCATGGGGGTGGGGGAGAAAACTGCCTGTTTGTATCTTTTGATCTATTATCAATTGGAGAATGGCTCTTATTTTTTTTTAACAAAAGAAAAACAACTCTTGTAGTACATAATAGTATTCAAGAAAAACAAATCTACACATTTGTCATCTCCCAAAATGTCTGTCTAATTCTACACCTTTAGTCCAACATTCCTCTACAGTATACTTCATTATCAGTCCTGTAGAGGAGTGACTGGAAAATGGCTCTTATTTTTTATAAATTTGGCTCAGTTTCCTATATAACTGAGAATGAGACCTTTACAGGGAGGCTTGCTATACAGTCCCCACAACCCACCACCCCCACCCAGTTTCCTGCTTTCCTTCTAATTTTGACTGAATCAGTTTTGTTTTTCCAAAAACTTTTTAATTTAAGGTAATCAAAATTATCCATTTTACCTCCTGTGATCCTCTCTATCTCCTATTTAGAAATGATGGATTAGTTTTGGGGGGGTAAAATTTATAACTGGCTTCATTTTTAATTTTATGTATTTTATTCTTTTAAAATATTATTCTGAGAAGGGGTCCAGAGGTTTCATTCAACTCCCAAAAGGGTCAATAACACAAAAAGGTTGCTAGCTCCTGCATTGGTATATGAAGATAGCCTTGTAGTCTTTGATATGAAACCAATCTGAAATGCTCAAGTATAACTGACAAGCCTAAGAGTATGGTCACCCCTGGATAAGAACATAGGGTAATTTTGAAAGAATTAGAAATGAACATTCAAATTCCGTCTGGAGATTAGATAGGGTTTAATTAAATACTATTCGATACCATATGCTGATTGGCAAGATAGAAACCTAGCTACACATTTAAACTTCACCTTATTACAGAATCACAGAATCTTAAAGGTAGAAGCCCCAACTGCGTCTGAATGGAAATCATCCCTACCATGTTGTCATCTAGTTTTTTTCTGCTTGATCTTCATATACAATTAAAAATTCAGTTTGGGGTAATATTGGCTAAGATTCATTATTTTAACAAATTATTTCCCATCAGAATTCAGTTGTGAAAGTTGGAGGTTGTCAGGAAATTGCAGAAGGAAAGAATCTTAAAAGGATTGCCCAGCAACATAAAACCAACTGCTCTGGAAGACCCCTTAGGATGGCCAAGGCCTCACCCACCACTCTAATCAAGTAGCATACACCAATTGCAAGGTCAAATTATTAAATTCTAATAAACATTCTCAATATCAAATTTGTATTAGTGATGACAAACCTCACATTAAGCACGCAAACATAAAAGGGCAACTGAAACACTCATCTATGGTTTTCTTGCCCTGCAATTTTTGTGGTCTAGACTGGTGATTTCAATACTGTGGGAAACTCCCAGTGTAGACAGTGCAGATTAGCAACCGTTTTTCTTCTTTCTTTCTTTCTTTTTCTTTTTCCTTCTTTTTTTCTTTCTTTCTTTCTTTCTCTCTTTCTTCCTTCCTTCCTTCCTTCCTTCCTTCCTTCCTTCCTTCCTTCCTTCCTTTCTTTCTCTCTCTTCTTTCTTTCTTTCTTTCTTTCTTTCTTTCTTTCTTTCTTTCTTTCTTTCTTTCTTTCTTTCTTTCTTCCTTCCTTCCTTCCTTCCTTCCTTCCTTTCTCTCTCTCTCTCTCTCTCTCTCTCTCTCTCTCTCTCTCTCTCTCTCTCTCTCTCTCTTTCTTTCTTTCTTTCTTTCTTTCTTTCTTTCTTTCTTCCTTTCCAATTTATAGTTTCAGATTGGTGCTTGGAACACTTTACAGATTAAGTGATTTGCCGGGCATCACACAATTAGTATGTATCAGAGATAAACCTTGAACACCAGGCTCCTGACCCCAAGGCTAGCCCTCTTTCCACCACACCATGCTGTTTCTTGACCTATAATAGCTGACATTAATTACTAACATCTGACCAATAAACTTATGTGGTCTACTCAGCTTTCTTGGCTTGTTCCCTTTTCTCCATTCTATTATTCAATTTCCAATACGTTCTGAAACTGGAAAAAATATTCTTTATTGGCACTATTAAAAGACTTGCCCTAGTCCTTTTTTCGTTGCTAGGACAAATGATGGAGATTGTTTGGGGATAATGGGACAGGAAGGCAAGTGTGAGAAGTTTAAAAAGAGCAGGACATTAATGTTAGTAACAATAACAATCATTTCTAGTTAAATACTGAATGGCAATAATTAAGAAAAATGAGTGATCAAGCAAAGCAGAAGAGTAAGAAAGGCCAGATGAAAGAATGAGAACAACCACGTTATACTGACAAATTGGTCCAACCTTTTTTTTTTTCTTGATCCAATGTAGAATCACAATATTAGAAATGAAAGCAAACTTAGAATTCATTTAGTCCAAATGAGGCTTAGAGAAATGAATGCCTTAGACCAAATCATAAGATGAGGTAGACTTGAAAATTCAAATCTAATTCCAAGTCCTGGTCTTCTTTCCAATATTATTATTATTAATTATCACTCCTGTGGCAATTATCTCAGGAAGAAAGGGATCTCACTGTGAGTAAAATTGGTTTTTTCAAATGAATTTCTTAAATTACTGTTATACCAGCTAAAGATTTTATGTCCCATTTCTATGTGTTATCCTCAGATGGCCTGAATTTATCTTTGATTCTCCACAAGTTCCCCCAAAATAACATATCCTGCCTATGAATCAGTTCTTAGATTTTTGTACATATTTCGAGAAACTCTCAGTGTCACTAAGCAGTAGTATGTAACAATCCATTATTAACATTTCCAAAGACCATTTTGTCCCTGGAGGAGTTAGTCTTGGTGCAAAAATCTCATACGAATTTTTCTCTGGAAGAATTTTAAGTATGTATCTAGTAAACCACATTTATAAACAAACTAATTGTTCTATTTAAAAATGCTTTCCACCAAATTGATGGTTCTTTCATGTTGTTTTAATTACTTCTACAGAAATTTATTGTGCGTGCTAAGTCCCACAAAATCTCTGGAAGAGAAGAATCTTATTTTTATCTATTTAGTTTTTTTTTAACAAAAATATATTGGAGTATAGCTGTAATCTGTTGAGTTCAGTTTTCCCCATATCTATGCTAACCTTTGCAACATGTAGAAATTAATTAGAATAATAACAGGTAGGCCAGAAAAGGAAAGGCAGAATTAAAGATGGGGAAGACAAAGAGGAAGATGAGGAAGACAAAGATGAAGAAGAAGAGGAAGACAAGGAAGACAAAGAGGAAGAAGAAGAGGAAGATGAGGAAGACAAAGTCAAAGAAGAAAAAGAAGGAGAAGGACAAGGAGGAGGAGAAAAAGAAGAGGAAGACAAAGAGGAAAAGGAGAAAGATGAAGAAGACAAAGTCAAAGAAGAAGAAGAAGAAGAAAGATGAGAAGGAGGAGAAGGAGGAGGAGGAGAAGAAGAAGAAAAAGAAGAAGAAGAAGAAGAAGAAGAAGAAGAAGAAGAGCAGCCATGCCTGGAAACTCACCTCTCTGTTCTTTATTTTGCTAGGCTACCTTCAAGTTAAACAGCAGTTCAAATTAGGACATAGGGAAACACACAGATGGGTTCATTGATTCTAAATCTGAGTCACTCCAACAGATCTAGGGTCAGAGTGCCAGTGCTAGACAAAATAAAGAAGGTAGAACAAGCTGTCCTGGGTAGCTCCTTCTTCCCTTTCAGAATTCTTTCTCTGCATCCAGGTATCCAGTACATTAATGCTGCTTCTGGGGCCCACATCTACCCCTCCCATTTCCCAAAGTGTCCCATCCTTTAAAGCTCCCTCTGCTTTCTCTACAGCAGTGGTGTCAATCTCAAATAAAAACAGAAGCCACTAATCCATACATCAGGATCCCTTGTGGCATATAGACTTAGTTTTTAAATTGTTATCTATGTTGTTTTTTATTTATTTGTTAAATATTTAAAATTATCAATGTCTTTGTTGCATTTTACTTATTTACTAACTATTTCCCAATTACATTTTAATCTGGTTAATAAGGTTAACCCATACGCTTAATATCTTTCTATACTACACTATCAAAACCTCCATTCTTTCTTTTTTTAAATGTTTATTTATTTATTTTTAGTTTTCAATATTCATTTCCACAAAATTATGAGTTCCAAATTTTCTCCCCATCTCTTCCCTCCCACTACCCCATAATGCCTTGCATTCTGATTACACCTTCCCTCAATATGTCCTCCCTTCTTTCACACCCCTTCCTTCCCTTATCCCCATCTTCTCTCTTTTCTTGTAGAGCAAGATAGGTTTCCATATCCCATTATCTGTATTTCTTATTTCCAAAAACAGTTCTCAACATTTGCTTCTAATACTTTGAATCCCCACTTCTCTCCTTTCTTTCCTCCCCACCCATCCCCACTGACAAGGTAAGCAATTCAATATAGATTATATATATGTGTAGTTTTGCAAAAAGACTTCTATAATAGTCATGTTGTGTAACACTAACTATATTTCCCTCCATCCTGTCCTGCCCGCATTTATTCTATTCTCCCTTTTGACCTTGTCCCTTCCCAAAAGTGTTGACTTCTAATTACACCCTCCTCCCATTTGCCCTCCTTTTTATCATCCCCCTCACCCCACTTGTCCCCTTCTTCCCTATTTTCTTGTAGTGTAGAATAGATTTTCATACCAAATTTAGTGAGCTTGTTATTCCCTCCTTAAGCCAAATATGATGAGTGTAAGCTTCACTTTTTCCCTCTCACCTCCTCCCTTTTCCCCTCCATTGAATAAGCTTATTCTTGCCTCTTTTATAAGAGATAATTTGCCCCATTCCATTTCTCCCTTTCTCCTCCCAATATATTCCTCTCTCAACCCTTAATTTTATTTTTTTAGATATCATCCCTTCTTATTCAACTCATTCTGTGCTCTTTGTCTATATGTGTGTGTGTATGTGTATGTATGTGTATACAATCCCTCCAACTTCCCAAATATTGAGAAAAGTATCAAGAGTTACAAATATTATCTTACCATGTAGGAAGGTAAACAGTTCAGTTTTAGAAAGTCCCTTATGATTTCTCTTTTCTGTTTACCTTTTCATGCTTCTCTTGATTCTTGTATTTGAAAGTCAAATTTCCTATTCAGCTCCGGTCTTTTCATCAAGAATGCTTGAATGTCCTCTATTTCATTGAATGACCATTTTTTCCCCTGAAGTATTATACTCAGTTTTGCTGGGTAGGTGATTCTTAGTTTTAATTCTAGCTCCTTTGACTTCTGGAATATCCTATTCTAAGCCCTTTGATCCCTTAATGTAGAAGCTACTAGATCTTGTGTTATCCTCATTGTATTTCCACAATACTTAAATTGTTTCTTTCTAGCTGCTTGCAATATTTTCTCTTTGACCTGGGAACTCTGGAATTTGGCTACAATATTCCTAGGAGTTTCTCTTTTTGGATCTCTTTCAGGAGGTGTTTCGTGGATTCTTTCAATATTTATTTTTGCCACCTGGTTCTAGAATATTAGGGCAGCTTTTCTTGATAATTTCATGAAAAATGATGTATAGGTTCTTTTTTTGATCATGGCTTTCAGGTAGTCCTACAATTTTTATACTGTCTCTCCTGCATCTATTTTCCATGTCTGTTGTTTTTCTAATGAGATATTTCTCATTATCTTCTATTTTTTCATTCTTTTAGTTTGTTTTGTAATTTCTTGATTTCTCATAAAGTCATTAGCTTCCACCTGCTCCATTCTCGTTTTTAAAGAACTATTTTCTTCAGTGAGCTTTTGAACCTCCCTTCCATTTGGCTAATTCTGCTTTTTAAAGCATTCTTCTCCTCATTGACTTTGGATCTCTTTTCCCAGTTGAGTTAGCCTATTTTTAAAGGTGTTATTTTCTTCAGTATTTTTTTTTGTTTTCCTTTAGCAAGCAGTTGACTTGCTTTTCATGCTTTTCTTGCATCTCTCTCATTTCTCTTCCCAATTTTTCCTTCACCTCTCTTACTTGATTTTCGAAATCCTTTTTGAGCTCTTCCATGGCCTGATCCCATTGCATATTTATTTTGGATGTTTGGGAAGCAGAAGCCTTGACTTTTATGTCTTTCCCTGATGGTAAGCATTGTTCTTCCTCACCTGAAAGAATGGGAGAAAATACCTGTTCACCAGGAAAGTAACCTTCTATAGTCTTATTTTTTTTCCCTTGTTTGGGCATTTTCCCAACCAGTTACTTGACTTTTGGGTCCTTTGTCAAGAGTAGGGTATACTCTGGGGACCTGTAGGTTCTCAGTTCCTCCAAGGTGGCGCATTGGTCTGGGAGCTACCAAAAACTTTTCTGCCCAGAATCTATGAGTAGAATTCCCTCTCCACAACTGCCTTCAGTTCCACCATGCCAGTGCTCCTCCTCATCCCAGAGCCAGGCGCAGGGATGAGATTCAGATCAGCAGCTCAATTTCCTCAAGGGCTTTAGATGATGAGCTCCATTTCTGTGGCTGCTGCCAGAAGTCCAGACTGTGTTCCCTTCTCCTGGGTGAAGGAGTTTTTTCACTGAACTTTGAAGCTCTCTTTGGCATTTGTGGGTTAAGCAATCTGGGAACTGCTGCTGCTGGTGGTGCACTGAAACCTGTTCCAGGTCCTGTTCCTGCCATGCCATATGGCTTACAGTAGACTATGCTCTACTGCCCGCCAGGTGCAATAGAACTTTCCTGTAGGCCTTCCAGGTTGTTGTGGTTTGGAAATCTCTTTCCCTCTGTCATTTTGAGGCTTCTGCTACTCTAGAATTTATTTAGGGTCATTTTTTACAGGTATTTTAGGGACTATGTTGGGGGAACTTCTACAGGTCCATCTTTCTACTCTGCCATCTTGGCTCCCCTCTATTCTTTCAATGTAGTCATTTTCAACTATATGAAGAGGGGGAATCTAATTCCCAACAAAGTGTAAACTGCTAATAGCTTTCTAATTAGCCAAGTTTCAATAATTGGTGAAATATCAAGGTGTCTTTGGAGAGAGATTTTTGTGCGGGGAGGAAGAGTAACCTCTCTGTCTCCTTACATTTTATCACTGCCACATAATTGTGTTTTATAATTGTCATATGTCCTTTCCTCTCCTCCTCATGTATAAACCATCCCTAAAGCTCAAAAAGCCACCTGATTCATTCAGTCAAATAGTACAATATCTAATATGATCAGTTTTCTATCACTGTTCTCTTATAATGTTCTGCTTATGTGGGGCAGAGGTGTTAAATACAGGTCCCACCGGATTAAAATGTAATTGAGGAACACTTCATAAAATAATTAAAAATAGAATGAAACATAAATAACCATACATTTTTAAAAGTCATTATGTGCTTGACCAGGATCCTTCTGTACCAATTAGTGGCCCATTTATATTTGAGTTTGATGCCAATGATTACTACAGATCATGGGTGAGATGATAAATGCTAAAAAACTGGTTCTCTGGGGGCTGGGGGCATGCAATCACAACTTACTTTTAAGTACAAACAAAAATAGCATTCTCTTCATCCTTTCTCAAGTCTAGACAATTAAGAAAACAATAAAGTAAACCCTGATCTGTAGCATTTGCCAATTTCCAAGGTATAGATGCTTACCCTGAAATTCAACAATTGACTCTCAAGAATTTGTAATGAGAAGACTCCAGCATCCCTGGGTAGAGTCTAGTATTTGGTCTATACACAAATGCAAATACACATCCCTGCCACATATAGCCTTTCTCAGATGATGACTCACTAGACAGCATGGGCTCTACACCACCATGATTGCCCTAACTCTCTCCTCACTCTTTCCTTACCCTCTATATGGTCCCACAGTCAAACCTCTTCCTAGGCTATATATCATATTTTTCTACACAAGCACCAAATCATGAACTGATGAACTCCCAAGAACTCAATACATGTGCTGTCTTTTTATCTTTGCTTAAGTCTTTCACAAGTTACAGCTGCCAAATTAATGAAAAAATGGACTCAAGGCAATGCCCTGATGTTCTTAAGTGCTGAAAGGGCCAGCAACTACAATTCCCCCAAAGTTTTAGGTTCACAGTGATTCTTTTTTTATAAATTAAATAACTTGCTTAACACCAAGTCATAAAGTCATTGCTGGAAGGAATGACCTTAAAGGCCATCACACTGCCCATCCACAAGTAATTTTTCAAATGAGTAAAATGAAGCCCAGGGAAGCTAAATCACTTTTACATGGTCACACATGTAATAAATGTCAAAGAAGAGAAATTTGAACCTCTGGATCCACACCCAGAATATTTCCCATTGTCCCTGTCTGCGTGACCTTGAATATCACCATCACTTGATGGGCCTCTGGGTTCCTCATCTTTAAAATTAAGGGGTTGGATTACATGATCTCTAATGTCTCTTCCATCTCACAATCCTATGACCCAGCACCAGAAGTGCTTGATACCTAGTAAGTATTTAATAAATGTTTACTAATTGACTGAAGAAGGAAATGGCAAAATACCCCAATATCTTTGCCAAGAAAACACCAACTGGGGTTATGAAGAGTCTGACATGACTGAAAAACAACTAAACAGCAAATTGGTTGACTGATCCTAGGATAAATGGGTTCATGTGCCAGATTCATCTCCACTAATGTCTTATTTCAATGCTTTAACATATAATAGAATTGACTCTGGGTTCTCAAAAGCTATCCCAATAGAAGACAAGGTTTAGTAGTTCCTATCAAGCTGACAATGGAGAGATGACAAGGTATAGTAGATAGCATCTGGGGTTTGGAGTCATAAAAATCTGGCCTCAAATCAAGTCTCAGATATCTAATATCAAGTCACTTAAACTCTCTGTGCCTCAGTTTTATCATCAATAAAATTAGGAAGCTGGACAGATTGGCTTCTAAGGTACCTTCTCAGTTCAGAGAGACTTCTCATCATAATGTTGACTATTCATTTTGGCCATTCATTCAGTGATTCATTTTCTCAGCTTCAGTTAAGGTACAAAGGGACTCTGAGAGAGAAATGAGGTCAGAGATCCTTGAAATTTGAAATAAGCCCTAAATTCATAGTTAGTTGGTTAGAGAACTGATTTGCAGACTGTGGTCTGTGAGTTTCATTCAGAGGAGCCCCATGTCAGTCCAACATACAAGGGCAGAGGGTAAAGAGTGACAGGATAAGGCCTCAGTATCCCTGAGGTCCCAGCATCTCTATGAAAGGCCCAGTAGTAGAAAGAGCACTGGCTCAGGGCTGAGTATATACCCTGCCTCTGACACATACTGCTTGAATGTCCTTGGGGAAATCAACCCCCTTGAGGTCATCCTCAAGTCTCATTTTCCTCTTCTATAAGAGGATAGTTGTACTAGATGACCTCTGAGATCCTTTCTCACTCTGTATCTATGATCTTATGATCAATCAATCAATCAACAAGTATTAATTAAGCACCTGTTATGTGCTAACACTAATGGCTGGAGATACAAATACATAGGATGGAATGAGCTTACACTCTAATGGAGGATATATGTGTGTGTATGTACATATGTGTGTATATATGTACACACATACATATATACTACATACATATACAAAATAAATGTAAAGTTAATAAGTAAAATATGTACAAAGTAGTTTAAAATATGATAGTTTGCAACAGAGGCATTAGCAGTTGAGTAGGGCTGAATCAGCAAAAGCTTCATGCAAAACACAATAATCGGGCTGTATTTTAAAGGAAGAGAGGGATTCTTCAAGTTTCATTCAAGGAAGGGGAGTGCATCGCCATCATGGCAATGGCCAATATAAAGACAGCAAAGACACAGAGATGGGAGATGGGATATCAGCTGCGAGAAACAGAATGAAGGGCAGATTGAATAGATCCTTGCAGGAAAGAGAGTAATGTCTATTGACACTAGAAAGACAGGTTAGAGCCAGGTTATATAGAACTTCAAAAGCAAAGCAGAGAGTTTATATTTTTTCCTACAGGCAATGTGAATTGCTTCCTAAGCACAGAAATATTTTTCTTTCATTTTCTGTCTTTCCTTAACATCAATTTACATTGTAAAGTTCATTCCTCATTGGAAAACTCCCTCAGGGTCATTTAGGGTTAGTCAGGTTGCCCCAGCCAAGACTGTTGGCACTGAGTGAGGGTGGCATGTTAGACAGTTGTTGATTACCACAATGACCACTATTTCACTTTGTATCTCTGAGGTAGGGAGTTCTAGGCACCAGGGCAGGAAACGACACATATTCCTGTATCTTTTGCCCAATAAAATAAACTGATTTGATCGGTGATATGTAATTGTTTGGCTCAACTTTGACAACTAGTGGCCTGACCAATATAGCTGGCACTATCAAATAAACAGTGGGTATAGTAGTCAACAAATATGAGTAGTCATTGGCCATTGAAAACTCCCCAATACCATATTAGAAACACTGAGTAGCTTGGTGCTGAGCCAAAGCAAGGGCGTAGAACATTCCAGTACTTTGCAGTGGGAACTACAGACAACAAAAGGAAGAATTTGGTCCAATTATTCTCCAAATATTGGCTGGTTGGACAGAATTTTCAAGTTAAAAATAAAATTTGGCACTACTTGGTTTTTAGCATCCAAATGATTGTCAGTGCTTTTCTTTAAATGATATATTTAAATGAAAGATATGTGTTATAGTCTATAAAAAATAGTAGGGCAAGTGGTTTGAGATATCGAATGGATTACATCTTTTTTTTTTTTTTTAGTTAATGAGTCCATTCCATAATTTCTTTTATTTGAGCTAAATTGCAATTGACGGCTTAATGTGCCATATTATATGACAGTCAAGAACTAGCTTCTGTGGTCACTGACATAACTATGAGAGATATCTATTGGTTCATTTTGTCTTCCACTCTTACTTACTTACATTCCCATGCCTAGGTAGGACATTTTTAACCATGGAATGTCATTGCCTAAAGTAATTCGCTTCTCAGAGCATCAAACATGTTTATTAGAAAGGTCAAGACCAATATATGGGAGCAAGTTGGGAGCAAAAGAGCTAGCCCAGACCAGAGAAGAATATGGAAGCCAAAGATAAAGACAGAGCAGTCAGTCAAAACCAAGGAATTAATCCAGAATTCCAATCAATTGTAAAGACCTGACTATTAGTAGGAGTAGGAGTAGTAATAGTGGTATCATTATCACCATCATTTATAATTATTATCAGTTAATAATAACATTTATATAATACCCACTATGTAGCAGGCATTGTGTTAAGCACTTTATACATATTATCTCTTTGGATCCACACAACAACGCTAGGAGATGAGTACTATTATTTTACTCATTTTACAGATAAGGAAACTGAAGTAAATGGAGGTTTAATGACTTGACCAGGGTCACACAGACAGTAAGTATCTTAGACAAGTTTTGAACTCATGTCTTCTTGATGCAAGGGCTAGCATTCAATTCACTGTACCACCTAGAAAGAAAGAAGGAGGAGGAGGAGGAGGAGGAGGAGGAGGAGGAGGAGGAGGAGAAGGAGGAGGAGGAGGAAAAAAAGGAGGAGGACAAGAAGACGAAGGAGAGGAAGGAGAAGGAAAAGGAGAAGAAGAGGAAGAGGAGGAGGAAAGGGAAGAGAAAAGGGAGAAGAAGGGGCTAAGGAAGAGAGAAAAGATGGACAGAGTCACCAATCTGGTGCCTCTGAAAATCCTTCCCTAGCCCAAGTTATTATTTCATAGCCATAGTATTATTGAACAGTAGATGAAATTTCACAATATGCTAAATCATAGTGACAGAGTTGAAGTTAAAAGTTCAATTAACACTGCTTCATCAGAGTAAAATTCATACGGAGAATCATTTTCCTAAAACCCTTCAAATCCTCTTTGATCACTTCCTTCAAGGCTTCTCCTTTCCTTCTGAACCTTTACTTCCAATAAATGCAATAAAGAGATTCCTTCCTTTTCTTAGGTGGATCAATTGAACCCTTTGCACTATATTCAACAAACTAATTACTTTAAGGGAGGATTCCTTCCTAGGTTGATCAGAAAGGGAAACAGGACTTTGTTTTGGAAATAATAGTTTTTGGAGCATTTTATTCACATGGTTATTGTCAACCAGGGCAGAAGAATTTCTCTTGATTTTCTGAATCTGAAAGGAAGGGTGCTTTCGTGGGGAGAATATTGGAATCAAAGTCTGGAGACCTAGGAAACAGTCCTTGCTCTTCCAGTAGGGAGCTGCCTGACCTTGGACTTTTGGCTGTTAATAAATTAAACTGATTGGATCACACAAACTTTGCATTTCACAATAGGAAGTTTAAGGTCAAGAACTGCTTTCTCTTGTTAATTCCTGTGATTAAGGCATGAGGCATTACTTAAGGTAACAGTGAAGTTGGAATGCAAAGTAAAAAACCTGCTCTTAGTTGAAACACAACAGTTTTTATGACAAGTATTATCAGAGGGAAATATTTGGACCTCAAAATGTCCTTGATTTGGTTTTCAAAAAGAATGTGTTCTTATTCCATTTCAGCATGAAATAGTTTAGATTAATTGGGCGAATGGCATTATGCTAGAGAGATTTTGGTCATTTATTTCTAAAGAGGAAAGTTAATTAGCTTCTGCTAAGCCTCTCTTTAATTTTCAATTTCAAATCCTTTGAACCTAGCCCTGAGAAGAAAACTATTGAGGTCATTGTTGATTATCTAAGTAGACTCAGTGGAACCTGTAGTGGGAAGCAAATTCATGACTCCCTTTCCCCTTGTCTCACATTTCTGGACACACCAACTTAGGTTTTCACTGTCATCTTTGATTCTAAGTCTTTAGCTTAATAATGTCAAAACTGTCTGGGAGGTGAAAGCCAGTGAGTAACAGCCTTCCAAGTTCCTCAGGCTAAGGAATGCACAATTAAAGATGGTCTTTTCGATTCTTGCGGTCAGGCTCTCCTTGCTCTCCAGATTTTTAACAATGCTCTCTCTATAGGCATGCCAGAGACAAAGGTGAAGAAAAAACATGTTGGAATCAAATAAGTGTGTGAGAAGTATCCCAGATCATAAAAAGGATAAGTTTGCATGCCTGCCCTGTTTAACAAGATACTAGACTGGCATTACTCTACAAAAGGGTAACACCTCTATTTAGGGCCACAGTGTTCTCTCATTAACATTAAAGGTCCCTCAATTCACCCACTGAGGGGAGTTCAGAAGAAGGATCAGCTAATGGGCCTCCAGCGTCAGGTAGATCCCCCCCAAAAAATGAAACCCACTGAGTGACAAGTGTAGGGGAATTATATCTATTCATAGACATCATGGTCCCAAATAAATATGCAACCCAATGAAAGACAAGTGCAGGGGAATATGTTTATTTGTTGACTTCATGGTTCTATGATACTTAGGAACAAGAGGAAAGTTTCTGAACTATACCTCTGGTAGCTTATGTGTGGGTTCCTCAACATAGTGATGTCACCTACGTATAAACTTTGAATGGACAGGCCTGCTTCTAGCACATGTAGCTGAAACTCTCAAAGGAGGCTAAGGAGAGGAAGCGGGAGAGCTGAGGTAAAATATTAGTTGCATCCAGACCACATGGAAGACAGTAGAGATGCCAGAAGTGAGAGAAGTACTGAATGAGGTTAGCACACCATAGTCTATGGCATCAAGAGGGATAACCATGACAGATACTTATTCTTTCATTTTATCTTCCACTCGTACCTAGAATTCTCAACCTGGAAAACTCTATAAGGCTGCCCTCCCTCCCGCTTATTAGTTCCTCCCTGTGGACAGTTTTATTTGGGTGGATTAATATGTTCCTCTCCACAATGTTAGGAAAGCAAAGGGAGGGAACCATAGAGATATCTCCATTCTCAGGGGAAACGTGAATGGTTTTTTGCCAGAGGCAAGGGGAAGATACTCATTTGTGAATGGGTATCAAGTGTATTTAATACCTGATTCAATTCCTCGTTATTTGACATTTTGTCTTTGTTTTGAATTCGTGTGTCATCTGGCTTGATCTGTAAGGAGATAGTTTTAAATTTCAGTGGGTAACTACCTCAAGAACACAACGAACCTGGGTCTAACCCCTCTTAATTTCAGTTTCCTTATCTGAACATTTGGAGTGAAAGAGAGCTGGGTGCAGAGCATAGAAAGTGAACACTGGAGGCAAAAAGGATGTCTTCAATTCCTACTTCTGACATGGGCTATATGGATGAACAAAGAGAAGTCATTTAACTTAGTCATTTCTGAGGAAACTCAATAGAATTATAAATAATATGCTCATCAGCATCTGCAGAGCAGTGACATAAATTTTAGATACCCCTTGCTCCACAAAAAATATTTGTGCCATATACATCAACAAGTTATTGTAAAGAAAGGTCTTTGTAAATCTTTAAATGCTATGAAAATGTGAATTATTAGGAGGTGGTGTGTAACACTACAGAAGGACTGCTGTACTTCATATTGGGCTTAAATCTAGCCTAATATCCTTACGAGCTAGGTGACTATTAACAAATCACTTAAATGTTCAAGGGCTCAATTTTCTTCTTTTATTCTCAGAGAATAATTCATGCAATTACCCGACTGTAAAGATCATAGATTTAGGGTGTCAACTCCTTAAGAGTAGGGATAATTTCATTCTTTGAATTTGTATCCACATCCACCAACACAGTAATTGGGACATAGCTAAAGCTTAACAAATGATAATTGACTGACTAGAGCTGGAGGTGACCCCAGAAGTCATCTGGTCCTATACCCTGATTTTACAGATGAGAAAATGGAGTCCAGAGGGGATCAATGACTTGCTCTAAGTCACACAGCTAAGAAGTGGGAGAGGTGACATTCAAATCTTCAATCTTGGCCCACTGGTTGCAGTTCCAGCCTTATTTCTACTTGGCCTCCCTGAGAATGTTGTGAGGAAAATGCCTTTAAAATTTTAAGTGCTCCATAAAGGTATGTTATCATAGAGCCTACACATATTAACATAAAATTCAGTGAGTAAAAAACTAAGAAATTTTAATATAGCTGTTAGAAATGTTTCTTATAAACAGGTTTAATAACCTTGTATTGGATCTAAGATTTTTTCTTTTTTAGTCTTCTTCTAGCACACTCCCACCTCAACTTTATTTAAAGTACACTTCAGGAGGCAAGTCTCTGTTTTGTTTGGGAAGAGGAAGGAAGAGTATTTTTCAATCTGAAATCATATACTTTCAGTCAACAGGAAATGCATCTGAAGGGATAAGATGGATATGGAGTAAATATAATCAGCACATGTAGTAGAGAGCTCATGCTGCTATTTCAGATCATTCTGAAGTATTCTATGCCACACAGACTATCTGAATATCAACTTTGCATATACATATTTTAAAATGTAAACTTTTTCAAGTTCTTCTTAATTCAAATTTTAATTTTACTAATAGTTCTTGAAGATCATAGGCTAACTGTGAGAAGAATGTCTCTGGGCTTTATTTATTATATCTTTTGCTCATTTGATTTGCTTAACCCTGAATGTGTCTAGATAGGTTACAACTAAAAATAAAATTTTTATTCAATTGAATCAAATAGAATAAAAAAAATAAATTTTAAGAGAAAATAACCTTTTCAACAGTAACTATTTAAGAGTGAGGATAAACTCTACCTCAATTAATGTAGTCAGAAAAAGTTGCAGATACCCTGACTGAAGGTACTTGAAAATATAATTTTATAAATCTGAGAGATCTATAGGGTTTTGGCCACATAATGAAAAGCAGATGATTCCACACAGGGAACGTTTTATGACTGACTGAAAGAATCAGGCATGCTTTGGGGGTTGTGTATAAAAAAATTAAATCCAGTTTATCACTGAGCTCAGTTGGGTTGTGAATCAGTCTAAGGAGAGCTGTAAGAGGTCCAGTGTGGAGAATTCCAGTTGGAGCCAAGTCTCTGATTGGGAATTACTCTTTGGGAAGAGGAGAAAAATTCTCTCTAGCCTTCTTCCTTTCTCTTCCCACTTTCAATTGACCATCTTATCAAAGAAATTAACAGTAGGAAACATGTATCCATGTGGGACCAGTTGCAGAAAAATATCTATCCAAGAAAGGAAGCAGAGTCAAGGATTGTGAATTCTTACATCAGAGGAGAATATCAGCCATGGCCTTAAGAAAGAATTTCCAAGCCACAAATTTCTAAGACATGTAACTTAATACTTTCATCATATGTGTATCTTACAAGCGTGGCTTAGTCATGTCTGACTTTTTGTGACCCTGTGGACCATACTATCCATGGGCCTTTCTTGACAAAGATAGCAAAGTGTTGCATCATTTCCTTTTCAAGTAGATTAAGGCATACAGAGGTTAAGTGATTTGTCCAGGCTCACACAGCTAGTAAGTGTCTGAGGTTAGATTTGAACTCAGGTCTTCCTGACTCTAAGCCCAGAACTTTGTCCACCAGGCCCCCTGGGTGCCTCTCTTACAAGTGTACCACTACTATTGTACTCAAGAGTTTCAACCCATTCTTCCTATGGAGCTGTATTTATTTTAAAAACAAACATCCCAGGATTTTAGGAGAAATATTTTGTACCAATAGTTCACTGTTTTCACTATACCACCTTAGTAAATAAATACATTTGCCAAAAAAAAAAAAAAAAGATATTTAAGACTAGCAGATCTTCAATGGGATGCACAATAGTTGACGCTTGTGATCTACAGTAGTAGACATCTAGTCCCTTGGCATTAAAACCTAAAAGACCCACTATCAGATCATAAGACTTAGAGTTTTAAGGAGACTTAGAGACATTCTCATCCAACCAGATCGTTTTCCAGAAGATGAAATTGAGACTCAGAGAGGCTAACCAGGTTACACCCATAATAAGTATCCAAGGTGGGATTTCTATTCAGGTGATCTAACTTCAGATCTGGTGTTTTTCTTTACTCTACCTACAGCTGGCTGCTTCATGTTGAGATTGTACATCAGTTTTTCCTCTTTTATGTGATCTTTTGTACATGACTTGTTCTGCTTATATATACACTTGATAACAATTTTTTTGCTGCTTCTTGCATATAACTCATCATCTTTAAGATGTTCCAAACCACTAATATTCACCACATATCTTTCCATTATCTTTGGGGTTATTTGAAATTTTGATTCACATACTACTCATTTCCTTATTTATCTGATATTACCCCTTCTATTGTAAGGAGTCACAAGCAAATAATAGAAAACTCACCTACAATTCTTAACTTTGACCCTAGAGATAAAATGGAACAACCCCAAAATATGTCCACTGAGATTGGAGAACTTTGTAATGTAAGGCTACTTCTCAAAGCAAACCTCACCTCGTGATTGCTAGAAAGGAGAATGGTCAAACTGGCTATTTGTTTATGTAAAATTATTTTCAAAAATGTCAAAATAAGTTACATTTTCCTTCTCACATGTATTTTTTCCAGTTCTTTTTAAAAACAAATGTTCATTTTGGGCCATGACAGCTAAAATAGAAATGTCTTTGGCACAAACTCAGCTTTCTAGCCTGAAGGCAAAATATAAAATTGTTGTTAAATTGGAGTGGACCAGAAAATGGATGGTAAAACTCATCCATGAAACTTCTGCTAATAACAAACATTTGTCCTATGACATGAACTGTAAGTAATAACACATGACAGGGGATGTGTCTCTATACAGGAGAATAAGGTTTTGGGTGCAACTAAGAGACACAAGGCCATGTTCACCTGGGATTTAAGATATGACATACAACAGAACTGTTGTACTTTCATTAAGCCATATTTTAAAACTAGGAAATTGTTAGGAAGGCAGTTCTGTGATTTTAAAAGTTTGTTATCCTTTATGGTTCCCCCAAGGAAGCATCTTGGTTAGTTATTGTTGTCTAACATTATGAAAACAGATCTTTGGTTCAAATTTCACTTCCCTTAACACTTCCACATGGGTGAAGTTGCTCTAAGTTTCCACCTCTGTTTCTCCTCTGCTGGGCTGTTATAAGGAGATGGGAGGTAATTTCTGAAGGAGGCAGAAACCCAAGAAGTTAAGGTTATGTGTCTGATGACTTACATCAGTGGGAGGTCAGTCATCATTTGGAAATTCTCCAAGGCAGTGAGCCTTTCCTCTGTTCTGTGGCCACAAGGTGAATTCCTGACTAAGGCCAACTGTCTCCTGAAAACCTATCAGTGCTCATAATTGGGCCTACTCAAGAATAAGACCAAATATTATTTCCTTGACTAATTTCCTTGATCTGGGAAGGACTGCATATTAAGATAATAATTATTCACTGGTTAGGTCCTATTGAATTACAGAATATTTTGTGTTACATTTGATGGAACAATCTCACTCACTAGTGGGATCACAAATCAGAGTCCAATACAAGCTCCCTCTTTTTATAGATGAAGAAATGAAGGTTGATAGAGGTTAAGTCAATTTCCCCAGAGTCACACAGAGACTAAGTGTCTGAGGAAGGACTCAAACCCAGGTCTTTCTGGTTTCTGGTCCAACACTCTATTCCTAGCAGTCTCTAGGTAAAGGTGTTCTCCATAAACTCTCCATTTTAGGTAATCTGGTCTATACATAGCTCTGTTTAGACCCTTCTCTGTTCTATACCTTTATTCATACCTTTCCACTTACCTGGGGGGCAACTAGGTGGTGCCGTCACCAGTGCAGGAGTCAGAAGGACTTGAGTTCAAATCCTACCTGAGACATTTGACACTCACTATCTGTGTGACCTTGGGCAAGTCACTTAACCCCAATTGCCTCATTCTGGGTCATCTCCAGTCATCCTGAGGAATATCAGGTCTCTGAATTCAGATGGCTCTGAAGGAGAAGTGAGGCTGGTGATCTGCACAGCCCTCCCTCATTCAAAACAAAGTGAAGTGCAAGTCATGTCATTATTTCTCTGATGGCATGGTCTTCTTGGGCAACAAAGGATGAACATGCACATATCCACTTGCCTGGAGTACTCACTCCCAGTGTCCTCTGCCTATAACAACAAATGACAGTGATAACAACAGCAATGCTAGCATTTATACAGTCCCTACTATGGACTGGGCTTTGGGCTAAGTATTTTACAAATATTCTCTATTTGATCTTCATTTGATCCTATTATCCCCATTTTACAGTTGAAGAAACTGAGGCATGCAGAGGCTAAATGGCTTGCCCAAGGTCACACAGCTAGTAAATGTCTGAGGCCAGATCCGATCTTAGGTCTTCCTGATTCCAAGCCCAGCCCTCTATCTGCTGTGTCACCTAGCTGTCTATCTAAACCCTACCCATACTTACTATTTTGTATTTTTGACTGTAGCAACTTGAAATGATCTCTCCCTCCCTTAAACATTTCTTGCCTGAGACGTCCACTTGGCCATATCCCTTGCATTCTTAATTGTCAATTTTTCTATATGTCTCACCATACAACTAGATTAGAAAGTTATAAGGTCACATATCTAGTACTAAAAGGCTCTCAAAAATTATCTAGCCCAATGCCTTCATTTTGAAAAATGGGTGGCAGGGAAGCTGGTGTGCACATGTCTTCTTGTACCCTTCCTATATGAGTAAGTATTGTCACATAGCATTTGCTAAATCCTATTCTTAAATCAAGTCCCAAATTTGACTAATGTCATGATAGATTTCATAACTACTACTCCATAAAGAACAGTATTGTAGAAAATTCCATTATGATTATCAATCTTGAAAGAAAACAGTATCAGAAATTATCTGATCAATGACAGGTTGTTGTATTTGAAAGAAAGCATTCTTCTTAGAGATAATTCTCAGTTTGCCTCTCAATTCTGCCTTTCATCTGGGAATCAATTTTCCCATCTGTAAGAAGGAGATAAAAATATATACATAGTAGATAGTGAAAAAGGTGAGAATGAAGGAGGAATAGTGCTTCTGGTCCTCAAACTATATTATAAAGCAAAGCTAATCATTGAAACAAACCAGACAAAGGAAAGTCCGAAATAATGAAGTTCAATAACCCAGTGTTCAATCAATCAGAAAACATAAATTACTTTGGAAAGAATTCTTCATTCAATTAGAACTGCTGAGAAAACTGGAAAATAGTCTGGCAGACTTAGAACAGCATCTTAAGCTATAGTTCACAATAAATTCAAAATGAAGTCATAGCCTGAATATTAAAGATCATACTACAAAAAATATTAGAAGAGAAGCAAATCATACACCTTTCACATAATGGGTAGATGAATTCTCAACCTAACAAGACATAGAGGCAATTACAAAAGATAAAATAATAATTTTGATTACATGAAATTTAACAGCCTTTGCAGAAACAAAATTATTGCATTTAAGATTTTAACAGTCTTTGCGTCAAGTTTCTTTGCGAAGGGTTTGGTATCCAAGATATATAGACTATTAACAGAAATATGAAAGACCAAAAGCCATTTCCCGATAGATAACGTGGTCAAAAGATATCAATAAATAAGTCTCAAAAGAATTGCAATCTGTTAACAACAATATAAAAGAATACTACTAATCAGTTATAATAAGAGAAATGTAAAAGAAAATGATTGATATTTCACTTCACATAGAGCAAGTTAGTGAAAACAAGAATTATATAGACATCAAAGACAAAAAAATTGCAGAACATTTTGTAATATCGAAGAACTAGAAACAAAATAGATGCCTATAGATTAGGAAATGGCTAACAAATATATTTTGAAAATGTGGACAATCAATGTGCTTTAAGAAACAACAAATGGTATGAATACAGAGAAGCAAGGAAAGACTTACATTAACTGATGTAAATATGATATAATGATATAATGTAATGATACATTAACTGATTCAAAGTGAAGCTCACAGAGTCAAGAAAACAATATACAAAATGATTACAGCAAAGATAATGGATAGAACAACTACCACAAAACAATTAAAAAAGAATATTGCAAAGTTACAAAGCATAAGGTTGGTCCTAAAGAAATTATATGAGAAGATATCTCCCTCTATTCTTTTGCAGAGATGGGAAGGTCATGGCCTTGGAACATGAAATTATTTTCAGGCTTTTTAGGGGAACATATTAATTGTTTTGCTGATTTTTTCTTCTTTTCTTTTCCCAAATGTTATAAGGCAGAGGTTCTTAATCTGTGGTTTATGCAATTTAAATATATATATATATAATATACATATAACTATGTGAAAATAATTAGCTTCTTTTTTATTTTATACACTTAAAAACAATATTCCAAGAAGGCTATACCAGATTGCCAAAGGGGTCCATGAAATACGAAAGTTAAGAACACTTTTTCTAAGACATAGCTGCTAAGGAGAGGGGAGGAAGGGAGAGAGACGAGGAGACAGGTATAGAGAAAAATCTAGATGATATAAAAACAAAAGGTGTTAACAAAATTGTGTGTGTATGTGTGTGTGTGTGTGTGTGTGTGTGTGTGTGTGTGTGTGTGTGTGTGTGTGTGGAAATGGAGAGTCATACACACTAGGGAAAGAAAGATATTTTTCTGGTATATAGTAAAGGAAGGGTAGTAACTCTTCATTTCTTTTCCTAAATGTTGATGTTTTGGAAAGTATCCCAGGTAATTTGAGTAACTCTGCCCATCTGCCCCACTGGGAATTATAGTGGACAGAAAAAGAATGGGAAGAGAGGACTTCCCGAGTATTTTTGGTTCCATGGAAAGCCTTGGCATGGCTGGAAAGCACACTGCCCAGGTGTTGCAGATAATAGGATATTATACCATAAAAAGTCAACCTAAGACAATGTAGAATTGAAGATAGGGAACTATATGATATATATATATATATATACGTATATATACGTATGTATGTATTGATATATTCCTGTCCCTTGGAGGGATCTTGATAAAGGGTGCTGAATTCAAGATCAGAGGAGCTGGGTTCAAATTCCACCACTATCATTTTTGTATGACTCTGGGAAATCACTTAACCTTTGGGAATAATTTTGTTCTTTTTTAAAGACTGGATAACTTTTAACATTACTTCCAGTTCTAAGTCTATAACCCTTTGTGAGGTCTGGGGTCACAGGTACTTCAACACAAGAAAAGGCTTCATCAATAAAGGCACTTGGAGCCGCATATCTGAGCTATGAAACAGAGTGTGAGGAATTCTGTAGACAGAGCTGAAGACCCCCTGGGAAAGAGAATGACTTTCATCTACTGGGAACTGTGGAGAATTACAGAAGGTATAAGCTTACAAGTAGCAAAACTCAATAGTAGAAAGGGTCTTGATAAAGAATCGTGACCAGTGATATCCACTGGGACCAACCAAAGGCTCAAGTTGTGACAAAAGCAATACAGTAGAGACAGTTCAAGTTTCTGTAGAGGTAAACACCAACAAGGGAAAACCAGCCTCCAGCCACCCCCTGCTAGAGCCTTACCCAAGACAATACTATAAATAACTGAAACGATACTGACCCCTGGGAGAGAGAAACCATTCGTTCCTCAGAATTACGTATGTGTTTTTGTGTGCATGTTTTTTTTCCCATTAGAATGTCAACTTCTTGAGGATAGAGACTATTTTACTTTTACCTTCAGTTCATGGAACTGTTCCTGATGAGGGCTGGAAAGGGGGTGTGAGACCCCTACAAACACAGGGGTACCAGGGGCAGGTCATCTGGAGAACAAGCCATGAACTCAAGCACTGTTGAAGTCAGGGTCAAAATTTATTACGCTTTTCAGTGGGAAAGAGCTCTTAGGGAACTTGCAACCTTAAAGGGGTACAGGGAAAGTTTATATAGGATATTCTATAGTATCACTCATGCCAAATATGCTAACCAGGTATTTTGGGGTGGGATTAGGGAGTAGTTAAGGAATGGTCAGTTCTTAAAGAAACATGCACTTTTGGTACCTACTGCACAGGTATTTTACCCAAAATTCATCAGAAATAGCCCAAGGGGGGGCTACCTGGAGGTGTGGTTTTAGGCCTGAAACATCACTAAGTCAATTAACGGTCAGGGTTGACCAGGAAAAACCAGACTTCTCCTGTCAACATCTTGCTAGACAAGATTAATGTAAGGGAGCATAGGTATGTCCAAGTCAAGGATACATGTGATCGGTCAGTGAGTAGTAAACGTAGTTATGACCCAGTACATGGCCAGTTCAGTATACAACTGGTTCAAACAAATGAGTTCTATTGGTGCAGCTGGCTCCTACAGCAGAAAGGGAGATAATGGTTGTTGCTAGGGCGGGCTGTGTCCTTGGGCTGGGGAGAAACTGCCTGAGATAATATTTTGAGGCTAGGGAGAAATGCGATTTTTAAAGAGAAATGTGATTTTAGAACTGGGGCCCAAGGGCATGCACCCAAGCACCCCATCATTCCCAGCACATATTAAATGCTTAATAAATGCTTGTTGACTAACAGATTCTCAAAGATGGAAGAACCCTCAAAGGTCATGTAACCTAACCAGCATTTTCAACATCCCTGATAAATTTCTTCTAAAAGACGACCTCCAAGTGATAGGGAAGTGACCATTTCCTGAAGCAACCCATTCTGTATTTATTGTTAAAATTGTTACAGAAGTTTTCCTTCCTTCCAGCTATAATCAACCCTTCTACAGCTTCCATTGTTTCTGGTTACGTCTAGGGATGAGCAAAACACATCTAATCTACATCACAACCTTTGAAAGACTTGAAGACAGCTTTGAGAGAAGTCTTCCTTCTCTGGCTAACCACCCCCACTACTTATCCTCATAAGGCACGGTTTCCAGCCTCCTACCATCAAAGTTTCCTTCTTATGCGTGGACACTGGCTTCTTAATGACATCCCTACCTCAGGCATCTTGAGACACCTCACACTCTACCCTGCTGCTGCTTGTAAAGTCATCTCTACCTCTTGCTCTGGAAAAAGTTATCAAATCAATATTACCATGGCTTCTCTAAAGGAACCACAGAGGATTGCCCAATGACTCCATGTACCATGCTTAAGGCTGTTGCCCTCTCCCTTCTCTCACTGCTGCTTTTCTATATGTGGTTTCCAACCTCCTTGAAGACAAGAGTTTGTCTCTCCAATCTTCATTTCCTAGTATTGTGCCTGTTACATTGTAGATCCTTAAACACCTTTCTATTCCATTCTGAACAGTCTTTCTCATGGAGGCACTGGGTGCAGATCTCTCTGGCTGTAAACTACATTGCCAGCTCCAACATCTGCTTCCAGTTACTAATCCTGTGCCATGCTCTCTGCTATAATTGTGGAGGCTTTTTTCTTTTCTCTCTCTCTCTCTTTTCATTCAGTCTCATTTCTGAGCCAAAACAACTTAAAGCACTAAAGGCCTGTTGGGTTTCTTAACCATGAGCAGACTTACACAATCTAGGCTTTTTGCCAGCTATCTAAACTTTGTTGACCTATGCTAAAAGGTTAAGCATTTCACAGAGTTTTGATTTCCCCACCCCCTCCTTTTCAACCCCTGCCTTGGACTTAAAACTTCTTTTTTATCAAGAAAATGAATAACTATTAATTTGCTGGAAAGAACTCTTTCAGTCATTACACAGTGACCAAGGAGATGTTAAAAACAAACACACAAGTGATTACCCTATTTCACTCCTTAATTAACAAGAACTGAAGACATACTAGTCACTTCATCTGATCTGAACATCTGACTCTACAGACTTATCACATGGTTCAACTTCTTACATCCGGTACTTAGCACACACATTTCCAAAGACTTCTCCTTTAACAGAATTTTCCTTAAAAAAATAATTGAGTGGAAATAAATCACACTAGTTCTAAATTGGAGGGGAATGAGTAACACAACTCATCACCAAGGACCATTTGGTTTTCTTGGCCCCAAGTTTAAAAAGTCTTCTTTTTAGTTCCTGGAACACCAGATGCCCACATCACTCTGGGGAAGGTAGCTTTTGGAGCCCGCTTTCCCAGCAGGAACTTTGGAAAGAATAGAAAACAGAAAAGAATGATCTGGATTCACAGACATGTGTACTTGATACTAGGAGACCTAGAACTCAACATATGACAACCAGCTCTTGGCATGGAGTCTCTATTGCCCATATGACATTTGGCACAGGACACAGGCGGCTGTATCGTAAAATCAATAATCATCAAACATCTATTAAGCATCTACTCCATGCCAGACACTGTGCTGGCAATAAAAAAGAAATTAAAAACAAAATCATCCCTGCCCTAAAGGAGCTTACTTACATTCTAATTGGGAAGACAACATGCATATGGGTATAAATAAAATATATACATACAGAATGGAGGGAGGGGCAAGAGATGTTGGCACCTAGTCAGACCAGGAAAGGCCTCAGGCAGAACACTGAAAAGAGACTTTGATCTGAAGTCGGAAGGCCTGAATTCAAATCCCACTTTCATTATTGAGTAGCTATTTATAGCAGCTGTATTTAGATAGATCATTTAACAACTGCAGATCTCAGATCCACATCTGTAAAATGCACACGTTGGAAGGATGGCCTCTAAGCTCTATCCTAGCTCTAAATTTTATGATCTCTTGGGTGTTTATGGATTCTTAGCTTGATTGGAAACAAATATAACTAGGAATTGGGCCTGAAGAATACAGTCCTGCTACTGGTTTTGAATTCCTAGGATTAGCCTTTCCTTGAGGCACCTTTGCAGCAAAGTGCAAAGGATGCTGGTCTTGGAGTCAGCATCCTGTTTCAGATACATACTAGCTGCGTTACCCTGGGAAAGTAGCTTAATCTCCTTCAGTCAGCAAAACGACAACAATCCTAGAATCCATGTGAGGGCAATAACAATAGGGTTATTATGAGAATCAAATGAGGCTACCTGTGTAAAGTGCTTTACCAAAGTTAAAGTACTATGTGATGCTAGTTATTAAGTTATGATTATTATTTTACATATTTTATTTTTCCCCAATTGCATTCTAACACTCTTTTTTAACTTTTTTTAAGTTTTGAGTTCCAAATTCTATCCTTCCCTCCTTCCGCTCCCCCCAAAGACAATAAGCAATATGATGATGATGACGATGATGAAGACTGTTATTGTTATTATGTAGCTGGACTATGGGTCCCCACTGACAAGAAAAGAAAAATAACACTTAGTGACTCCAGTATCTAGTTAAGTAATAATAACAATAGCTAGTATTTATATAATGCTTCAGGTTTACAAAATGATTTACAAACGTTATCTCATTTACTTCTATTGCGATTGTTCTGCCCGTTTTACAGAGGAGAAAATTGAGGCAGACAGAGGATAAGTGACTTGTGTAGGGTTACACAGCTAGTAAGTAGCTGAGACTGGATTTAAACTCAGGCCTTGCTGACTCTTTCTATCCACGATGCCATTAAGCTGCCTAAAACTACATATCCTATAGTACTTTGTGGATAGGAGACACAATGAATGTTTGCTAAATTAAGTAAATGCTGCCTCATTTGGAAATGTTTTTCTCAAAGGTCATAGGATTTAGAAATCAAAGTAGTCTTAGGGATCACATTGACTTTCCCTTCACCCTTTGCCTCTATTTTGTGAATAAGAAAATTGAGGGAACCTAGCAGACTCAGGTGTAGGCCCAGGTACTACACCCTCACACCTAGCACATCACTCCATCCCAGGTGGACTTTCACTACTTAGAGAGCTCCTGGCTATTCCAAACAGTTTCCTAAAGGGAAAAACTCTCTGTACATATAGTCTCAACACGTCAAAATAAATCATGGGCAGCTCTCTGAAAGACTATTAAAATTTTAAGAGTTTAATAATATCCTTAATTTGAGCAATATAAGCACATTTTACATTTTGCTCAGCAAATGACCAGTTTCACTCGCTAGGCTGAAAAGAAAACATGCTGTCAAAGAAACCAAGAGGAGAAACAAAGCCGAGAAATGAAGACGCAATCACATTCCAGAGTCTTAACTAGGGCCGGGCAACCTAGGCTTTGACCTGGCATGACAAAACTTACAAGGCACTAGTAGTAGTTGGTCTGTTCTATCAGATAAAACAAGTTAGATTAACCCCTAATGAGCAAGAAAAATTATTTAGAATAGAAAGTTACAATAGGGCAGCTTTCCTTGATGTTATATCCCAGGTGAACTTTTCCACAACCCAGGTCCTACCCTATTTGTCCCTTTAGCAAAAGCTTTCACAACCTTGCTGTATCTCAGGGTCTTTGCCCATTGGGCATTCCAGGATGTCTCTGCGTATGTCCTGAGGTCAGAGATCTCCTGGAGCAACTCCATCCCCCCTATCCCTCCTATGACTTATGTTCAACTGAATAACTGATTAATGGTAGTGCTTATCCTGGACAGAATCGTTAGGTACAGCTCTGTCCTTCCCTTTACTATCCCTGAACTATTATGTAAATTCCTGATTGGTAGGGGAGAGCAGGAGTGGAATGGCCCAGTGCATTTGAGCACTCAGGGGAACCAGTGCCCAGTCCTCAACCACTTTCAGTCCACTAGTCCTGGACCCTGGGCTCCTTTCAAACCTTTTACAATTTTGCTCTCAAGGTACGTCAGGGGGACAAGACAGAGAGATAGAAACAAAGAAAGAAGAAACTTTAAGGAAGGAAAAGTACAGAAAGAAATGTTTCCTAGAGGCCAAGAAGCAATGGGGAAGATTGGTAACAGTAACTCTTAACTGTGAGACGTAAACTGAATTAATTCTAGGACGAAAAAGAGAAATTGATGCATGAAAGGCTTCAGGGATCAGAGATAATGACTGTAGGGTCATGGAGACCATGGAAACTGAGAGTCACCAGCAGGAGGCCAAGCTAAATGCATAGGTATTTGTTCTCTATGATGACAAATAGTGTTAGTTATGCCAATGTGTAGAGATATCTGTGTCCTTAAACCTGACAATAACCAAGGTAAAGAGCTAACTATCCCAAAGGCTTCCCTGTAACAATAATGAGCAATAATAATAGCAGCTTTATAGCTTAGCACCGCTATCTCATTTGATCTTCAAAACAACCCTAAGAAGCAAGATGTTCATATCATCTCATTTTGTTGTTGCTCAGCCATTTTCAGTTGTGTCCAACTCTTTGTGACCCTATTTGGGCTTTCTTGGCAAAAAATCATGTAATAGTTTACCATTCCCTTTTCCAACTTATTTTACAAGTGAGGAAACTGAGACAAACAGGATAAAGTAACTTGCCCAAGTTCACACAGCTAGTAAATGTCTGAGGACAGATTCACACTCAGGAAGATGAATCTTTCTGTCTTCCAGCCTGGCACTCTATCCACTGTGTCACCCAGCTACCCTTCATCCCCATTTTGCAGATGAGGAAACTGAGGGGAACAGAAGCTAATTGAATTGCCCAGGGTCATACAGCTAGTAAGTGTCTGATCTGGGGTTTGAACTCAGATCTGCCCTGACTTAAGCCCCAGTGCCCTATCCACTGTACTATCTACGTGCCTCTGGGAATGAGTGTTTTCAACTACCTTTTGAGCACATATCTAAAGCAAAGGTGTGGCAACTTATTAAAGAAATTTTTGTAATGTCCATCACCACACACACACACACACGCACACACCCCTTTACTCAAAGATCCATTAGAGTTTAGTGAATGTTATCAATTCAATCCAACAAACATTTAGTTTTTAATCCATTTGAAGCATTCAGCTATGAAATGGAGATAAAATGATGAAACTAAAAACAGCCTCTGGCTGTAAGAAGCTTATATTTTCCTGGGAATGACACAATGCATGACCACAGAAGCCAATAGTAAATGTATGCAAAGTACTTTTAATAGAATGAAAAACAGGAAGGCGTATGAACTCTGATTTCAAAGGAACTACATTGAGGAGAAGGGAGAGGGAACATTCCAGACAAGTCTGGGGTAACTGATGCAAAGACACATAAGCAGGAAATGAGATGTAGTAAATGGGGAACAATTAGTAGGCCAGTTTGACTGAAAGAGCTTGTGTTAGGAAGAATAATAAGAAATGAAATTGAAGAGGCAGGTGGAAGACAGATTGTGGAAGGCTGTATATACCAGCCTGGGGTATCCTGAGGAAGACCTAGGAGGCAGCATGTGCCAGGTAGATTAAGACAACCTCAACCAGCACCTCACCTCAAACACCAATGTAGATGACCCAGGTGGCTGTGTCCAAGAATCCAGGGAAGAACAGTCCTCCCCACACCATCAACCCAATGTCTATTTTGGCCTGCCATCATCCAGAGAAGCAGCCCTCATGGAAATATGATCTGCTGGAGAAGATGTGGGAAAATAGGGTCATTAATGCATTGTTGGTGGAGCTGTGAGTTGGTCCAACCATTCTGGAGAGCAATTTGGAACTATGCCCAAAGGGCTATAAAATTATTTATCTGCCTTCTCAGTGGTTGGGGGAGGAGTTGGAGAGAGGGAGAGAATTTGGAATTCAAAAAAATTTTAATGAATGTTAAAAAATAAACAATAAATTTAAAAAGAAAAAAAAGAAACATGATTCAACAATGTGCATGATTCAACAGTTGTGCTTCTATTCTCTCAACATCTACAGCTACTGAAGACCTAGAAAGCAAGGGCCATAGGGTCTTTCCAGCTGACTTACAGCTAATAATTCTTTTTTCATAAGAATTTGAGCTCCTTGAAAAAAGGCCTCATCTTCACTTTTCTATTCATGTCCCCAGATTTTTGCTCTAGTAAGTGATTAATAATTATTTTTTATTAGTTCATTAATTTGTTCATCCTGATGACCATGAGGAGCCACTGAAGATTCTGAGTAGATGAACAGAGTGGTCAAGTCCATGTTTGAGAAAGATCCCTTTGGAAAAATTGAATAGAAGACGAATGGAAAAGAGGTAAGGCCTGGAATCAAGATCAGTTAGGTTATTGTTAATCATGACAGTGAACAGATGTATTCCCCATAAACCTAATGATATGGGAAACAACCAAACACCTCAAAGTTCCCTTATTATAAACACAAAGGGAAAAAAATAGATGCTGTAAATATTAGGAAAGAGTTCCTTTTCCTTTTCTATTTTTTGTTTTTCTTGTTGTTTGTTTTTTGCTTATTTTTTAGCAATGTTCTAAGAGGGTGAGGTGTGGACCTTAGTCAAAGAAACAGGGAATTTGTAAACACATAGACTCAATTCTTTTTTCAGTTATTATTCTGTTACACTTTAGTCAGTTTCACCCAGTGAGACTGCTCTTGATATTCCTAGATTTGCAAGGCCTATGTTTTCATCAAGGTAAAAATAGCTACTCACTGAAGAAATCATAGAAAAGAGCTTTAAGATAAGCCTTATGCAATATGACCTGAAGAAATTCTTTTTACCTCTCCCATAGACCTAACCCAACAGTAAGGGCAGATGATGATTTCCATAAAGGATTCATTAAATAGGAAAACCCTAATCTCTTGGAGTTTGCCAAATTTCAGAAATCCTGTAATAATTCACATTTGTATAATAATCTGGGTCCTATAAAGCAAGACTGAAGGATAGTTTTATTCCTATTTTATAGACAAGGAAACTGAAGTTCTGTAGTCACACAACTGGTGAATGTGAGAACCAAGATCTTGAAGCCAGTGGGCCTACCATATCATGATACTTGTCCAAATCTACTTTATGGAACATAAGGTCAAGTTGAGTACAGTAAACTATCTTTAGAGCTCTTTAGCCAACTTTATGCAGACATCTTTCTATGGCAATGCTTCTCAAAGTATAATCCTTAAGCATCTTCCAGGTAGTTCCTTGGCCTTGACTTTTGCAATAGTGAAGTTTACAATATGGAAGTATTTATACTTTTGTCCTTGGTATTGATGAGGGCTGGAAAGGGGGATGGGATGGATGAAATTCTGAAATCACCCAAAGACTGAGTACAGGGACAGGTGGCCTGGAATGAATTTGCAAACTCAATCATTCTTGAAGTCAAGGTGGTAAAGATTTGTTAAGGTTTTCGGTGGGCAAGAGGGAACCTGCAACCTCATGAGCCAAGTGTGATGAATAGGTGATTCAGAGAGAGATTAGGGAATAGTTAAGCAGTAGTTAGTTCTCAAAGGAATATGCACTTTTAGAATCTACTGTGCAGGTATTTTACCCAGAGTTCATCAGGAGATAGTCCAAGTGAGAGGACCACATGGATGCCTGAAATTTTACTAAGGCCTGAAATTTTAGGCCTGAAATGTTACTAAGTCAACTAACAGTAAAGACTGATACCAAGCTGCTCTCATCAATGTAGTATCAGACAAGATAAAAATAAGGGAGTATACTTATGTCTAAATGTAATGGAGAATGTACATGTATAATTGGTCAGTGAGTAAATGTCCTTATGATCCAGTACACAGCCAGTTCAGACAGTACACAGCTGGTTCAAACTAATAAATTCAATAGGTACAGCTGGCTATTGTATCAGGAAGGGAGATAACTGTTTTTTCTAGAGCAGGCTGTTCTTGGACTGGGGAGAAACTGCCTGGGATAATGTTTTGAGGCTAGAGAGAAATGTGATTTTATAATTAGGGTCCAAGCACAGGCACCCAAGCACTCCATCAATATGAATAAATAATTATGTAAGTATAATTTTTTTAAAAAAAATAAACAGAGTGAGCATCACTTTCCAAATTAAAACTGGTTTTATCCTGAAACCTGGAGATATTTTTGGTGCAGTCTTTTTCCTTCTGAGAACTGCATTTTGGGGCACTAGCTTCAAGATTCACAAAACCACAGACTGTTCAACTCCCTTCTTATATTCATCAGTATTTTAAAATCATTTTTACTTTTGTTGGTCACAGTGGAAGAAGTTCATCAGATCTTATTTCCCAACTATTTGCTGATCTGTGCTTCCATATAATTTTAATTTTCTGGAGGCAAGTGTAGTCAAAGAAAATAAATGTCATTTTTCTTTAATTTTGTTTAACAGAAGAGGTACCTAACAAAAAGGTATTCACTTGCTATAAGTAAATTAGATGGAAGGAAACACCCTCTTACAATGCAGATCAGCTCATTCTTTGAAACTCATACTTTTAAGGAATTTTTATAAGACACTGAGAGGTTAAATGACTTGTAAGTGTCAGTTAGACAGTATATTTAATAGCTTAACTTGAACTTAAGTTGTCCTGGTCTTAAGGCTGTCTTTTCAGCTATCCAGTTAATGAGAACAGGGCGTGAATATATGTGTGTATTATATATGATATATGTATGTATTTTTAATTTTTAAAATAAAACAGAAATTTCTATAACATAATAAAGAATGATGATTGCACATAAAACTGCAAAGCTGTTATGTACAATTTGCTATTCCTTTTAAACATATAATAAAGTTTTCCTTTTTTCTTCTTCTCTCCCCCATTCCACCCTAGAGATAGCTATTAGTATTAGTAAAAATTGAAGATGGAGAAGTAGAAGCAGAGACTCGCTAGAGCTCTAACCCTACGCCCAACCAAATATCTGTGAAAAATGACTCTAAAGAGATCCTGGAGCTGCAGAACCTACAGAACGATGGAGTGAAGCAAACCTCTAGCCCAAGACAGCCTAGAAGGTCAAGGAGAAGCATCTCCTCACTGGGAGCAGAGTACAGTCCAGCATGGGCCACCGCATCACAGATGGGACCTGAGCAGACCTGGAGTGGGGAGGGGAGGCTGAATCTCTAGTACCCATGGTGGTTTCCAGACTTCACAATCCCAAAACACCAAGGGCAAATTGAAAGGTCAATCGAAAAATCCTGTCTGACTTGTGTGAGAGAATAGAGTGGTTCAATCCTAGCCTCAGGGCTGGGAAGGGGGTAGAGGAGCCCTTGGCAGCTGCCAACTGCAGCAGGGGCAGAAGCAATGCCTATTTCTGAAGCTCTAGGTCAATAGATTGTGGGGAGATTGAGCAGTTGACAGTACACCCCCCACCGCCACTGGAAGCAGAGAACTACCCTGACAAAGAGTTCAAAAGTCAAGTAAATGACTGGGGAAATGAACAAAATCCAGAAAAAGAATCAAACTATAGGATCTTACTTTGTTTACAAGGAAAACTAAAATATACAATAAGAAGAAGACAATAAAGTCAAAGTTCCTACATCCAAAGCCTCCAAGAAAAATACAAATTGGTCTCAGGCCATGGAAGAGCTCAAACAGGATTTTGAAAATCAAATAAAAGAAGCAGAGGAAAAATTAGGAAGAGAAATGAGAGTGATGCAAGGAATCATGAAAAACAAGTCAACTTCTTGCCAAAGGGGACACAAAAATGCTGAAGAAGGTAACAACTTAAAAATAGACTAACCCAAATGGCAAGAGATTCAAAAAGCCAATGAGGAGAAGAATGCCTTAAAAAGTAGAACTGGCCAGATGGAAAAGGAGGTCCAAAATCTCACTGAAGAAAATAATTCCTTAAAGATTAGAATGCAGCAGATAGAAACTAGTGACTATATGAATAAACAAGAAATTATAAAAGAAAACCAAATGAATGAAAAAAATAGCAGACACTGTGCAATATCTTATTAGAAAACCAACTGACCTGGAATATAGATCCAGGAGAGATAATTTTAAAATTATGAGTCTACTTGAAAGCCATGATCAAAAAAGAGTCTAGACATCATCTTTCAAAAAGTTATCATGGAAAACTGCCCTGATATTCTAGAACCAGAGGGTAAAATAGATATTGAAGGAATCTACTGATGGCCTCCTAAAAGAGATTCCAAAAGGAAAACTCCTAGGAATATTTTAGCCAAATTCCAGATTCCAAATTCCCATCTTCAAAGCTAAGGAGAAAATATTGCAAGCAGCCAGATAGAAACAATTAAAGTATTTTGGAAAAACAATCAGGATAACACAAGATCTAGCAGCTTCCATATTAAGAGACCAGAGGGCTTGGAATATGATATTTCAGAGATCAAAGGAGCTGAGATTAAAACCAAGAATCACCTACCCATCAAAACTGAGTAAGATATTTCAGGGGGGAAAATGGTCATTCAACGAAATAGAGGACTTTCAAGCATTCTTGATGAAAAGACCAGAGCTGAATAGAAAATTTGACTTTCAAACACAAGAATTGAGAGAAGTATGAAAAGGCAAACAGGAAAGAGAAATCATATGGGACTTACTAAAGTTGAACTGTTTATATTCCTACATGGAAAGATCATATTTGCAACTCTTGAGACTTTTCTCAGTTTTAGGGTAGTTGGAGGGATTATATACATATAGTCAGAGGGCACAGAGTGAGTTGAATATGAAGGGATAAATACAAAAACAAATAAAATTAAGAGGGAGAGAGGAATATATTGGTAGAAGGAGAGAGGAAGAAATAGAATGGGGTAAATTTACTCACATAAAAGAGACAAGAAAAAGCTTTTTCAAAGGAGGAGAAGGGGAGAGGTGAGAAGAAAGAGTGAAACTTACTCTCATTGCGTTTGGTTTAAGAAGGAAATAACATGCACACTCAATTTGGTATGAAAATCTATCTTATACCAGAAGAAAATAGGGGGAAGGGGATAAGGAGGAGTTGGGAAGATGATAGAAGGGGGAAAATAGGAGGAGGGGGTGATTAGAAGTAAACACTTTTGAGGAGCAACAGGATCAAAAGAGAGAATAGAATAAATGGGACCAGGGATAGGATGGAGGGAAATAGTTAGTCTTTCACATCATGACTGTTATGGAAGGGTTTTGCATGACTACACATGTATAACCTACATCTAATTGCTTGCCTTCCCAGTGGAGATGGGAGAGGAGGGATGAAAGGAGAGACATTGGAACTCAAAGTTTTAAAAATGAATGTTAAAAGTTGTTTTTACATGCAACTGGAAAATAAGACATATTCGCAATGGGATATAGAAATCAATCTTACCCTGTAAGAAAATAGAGGAGAAGGGGCTGAGCGAAGGGAGAGGTGTGATAGAAGGGAGGGCAGAGTGGTAGAAGGGGTAATCAGAATGCATAATCTCTTGGAGTAGGTGGAGCGGAGAGATGGGGAGAAATTTTGGAACTCAGAATCTTGTGGAAGTGAATGTTGAAAACTAAAAACAAATTAATTTTTATAAAAGAAAAATAATGATAAAATTCATTTGGAAGAACAAGAAGTCAACTATCAAAGGAATTAATGAAAAATATATACACACATACATACACACATGCATGTGAATGTCTGCATATACACATTATAAACACATATACATATGTGTGTCATGTTATATGTTATATCAGTGATTGTATATGTATCTAAATGATGTTTACACCATACATTTAATTTATCTTCCTTTAGATGTGTCTTTTATCTTTGTTCCTTTAAAGCCAGATTATGCTTAACATTTAATTTCTTTCAGCCAAGGGTATTCAAAATAATGCTCCACATATAGATAGGCATTTTGTTTTATCACTGGACACCATTTCCAAACTGTTCTAATGACCTGTCCTTAATAATTTCACAAGGAGTCCAACAAGGCACAGGAACCAAAACAGTAGTGTACTATCCAAGATAACACAGTCTTTAGAAAACTCCTACCTCTCTATCAATACCCTTTTCCTTCCCTAGCCATATTACTTTTTAATTATTTTATTTTTAATTTATTGAATAAATCAAATATTTCCTTCCATAACATAGTATGATAAAAAAAGAGATGATGGCACACGAATCTGCAGATCTATTATGTACAACATGCTATTCCTTTTAAAGATATAATAAAATCACATAAATTTCTCCCCTCCCCACCAGAAGGCCACCATTAAACACCACTAGGTACATGTAAGTAAAATTATTCTATACATACTTCTATTTATCAGCTCTCTCTCTGGTTGCAGATAGCATCTTAAGGTCAAATGTCTAGGGGGTCTATACTTTATCTCATTATTGCTCTACTTTTTCAACCAATTTCTCCTTCAGGTGTTAATGAAGAATGCTCAAAGTGTGGCTCTTTCCCTGGGTCTGCTTTTCAGAAGTGATTCCTTGAGGCTGAAAATGTAATGAGAGCATGACCTCTCCCTTCCTCATATAACAGAATAATGATGGTAATGATATGGTGACAATAGTTGACATTTATATAGCATTTTAAGGTTTACAAAGCAGTTTACATTGATTCTCACAACAATCCTAGGAGTTAAATAGTACAAAATTCCGTTAACTTCAATTTAAAGATGAAGAAAATGAGACCCCAAGAGGTTGTCATATAACAAGTGAATGGCAAAACAGGGATTCCGTTTAGGTTCTCTTAAAACCAACTCCAATCCTGTGCCATATCGCACTGGATCCGGGAGTCAGACAACCTGGGTTTCAACACAGCTCTGTCACTTAGTGACATTAAGCAAGTGATCTAAACCTTCGATCCCTAAAAGGGGAATTAATAATAAAATCTTTCCAGCTTTCCAAGGAGGGATGTGTTAGAGCCAGCTAAATAGGGAGAAGCAATTGCTATATGTTCAGCTTCACCATTTACACCTTGGTAATCAGTAAATGCTACAAACCAGGGCATGATTTATTGTTCTGTTGGTTATCTAGAGTTAAGAAAGTGACTAGAGAAAAAGCATTATTACTGCAGATTAAAGTTAATAGTGTATTTGTCTTTTCCCCCAAGACAGTCAGTTATTAAACATTTACCAGCATAACCCTGCTCCAAGCAAAACTGTTGATTAGATTGGATCAGGTGAGATAATACATATGAAAAGGCTCTGTAAACTGTAGAACTGTCATAGTTAAGAAAGTATTCTGAAGCTAAACCACATGGATTTTAAATTAATTTTTTAAAGACTTTTTTTTTTTCTGGACCTGAGATTTCCTTGGAAGTTCACACAGAACTCCCAAAGAGGAAAATCCATCTCCCAATGCAGGTCAGCACTTCTTTTGAAATTTGGAGTCTGAGAGAGCCTCCTGGGCCCTGAGAAGGTAAATTACTGCTCAGGGTCACTCAACCAGCATATATCAAAAGAAGTTGAATCCCATGCTTCCCTTAGAGTGGAAGTTCTTTGAAGGCAGGGACTGATTCATTTTAGTGTTTTGTATTTCCAATACCTAGTCTAATGCCTGGCATTTGGTAATGTCATGGTTTAAATAAGCCTATTATTTGATTTCTGACTCTCCAGTTCTCTCTTCACTATGCCAAACTGCCTTTATGAGAGCAATAATAAAAATCTCTTCATCTAAGGATTAGATAAAATATGGTTTATCCAGTGATCCTTACATTTGTTTCAGGAAAGGGGACCCTGAAGGAGAGCAAAACTTCCAGTCTCCAATTCCAATCTCCTAGTGTCCTCTAGCTACCTCTCAGAAGCCAGTTTTGAGTGTACAATAAGCACGTTTGCTGGAGTGATGAACTTGGAGTCACTCGAGTTCATTTGGGGTCTCAGACACCTAGGAACCGAGTGATCTTGAGCAAGTCATTTAACTTCTGCAAAGTGGGGATGATAGCAACAACTACCTCACTGAGTTGTGAGGATCAAACGAGATAACATATCTAAAGTGCTTTATAAGCTTTATAGTACTTTTAAAATATGTTATTATTATATTATTAGCACTATAAGTCCCTGATTAAATTAACTTTTGCTCCTTGCTTTAGCAAGAAAACTTATAAATGGCTTCCCAAAGTTGTACATGGAGTGGCTTTAGGTCAAGATGTTTTTAATTTATAAAGAAATGGTTTCTGATCTTTGTTTCGTGATTGCCATGAGCCCCTGAACATAAACTCTCCCAAGGGTGAGTTTGGGGCAATACCCATAAATCTGAAGCTTAACATCATGAAGAAGAGAGAAGAAAAGAGAAAATTCTAGCCAAGTTTTTGTTTCCAAAAGACCCTAAATCATTTCAGTGCTATTTGATGACTCAGTGCTAAATGATTACCCCATTCATTTGCCTTCTCTTTAACTGCCTGCATTTTCTCCAATCCTTCTACTTTATCTTGGCTATTTCAATTCAATTCAACATTTATTAAAGACTTACTACATGCAGGAACCTGTGCTAGGTGCTGGTTTTACAAAGATGAGCAAGACTAAGGGTTTATGATACCCATTACAGTACCCATTATTTGCCTGATCATGCCCCTGCCTGGAGTACTTCCCTTACCTTGTCTCTGTCAAGCTACCTTAATTCACAGACTGCTTAAGACACATTTTCTCTGTGTAATCTTTCCAGACTAAACCTAGTCTGTCTATGGTCATGCCAATATTCCCAGTACCCCCTCCCTTTAGTACTTGTTGGGGATAATTATTTTATTTGTATTAGCAATGTTGTTGTCTCTTTTAATTTACTTATATTGCCTTGCCCTACTTGGTTGTAAGTATATCAAAAGGACTGGTGGTATCTTGTGCCACTACCATTATAACTCTCCAGTATTCCAAATAACTAACAATAAGGACTCCAAATCATTAATAAGAAAAATGCAAATAAAAATAATATTAATTTTACTTCATGCTTAGAAAATTGACAAAGAAGTCAAAAGACAAGGATTCTCAAGGTTCAAATGGTTTATGGGAAGACAGACATACTAATGCATTGTTGGTGGAGATGCGAATGGGTCCAGTCATTCTAGAAAGTAATTTGGAATAATGGGGCAAAGGTGACTAAAGTGTCCATGCCCACTGCTACGCACTTATGCCTAGGAGGTCATTCACTAAAAGAAAGGTCCCATATTTACCAAAACATTTATAGAAGTATTTCTTTTTTTATAATAGTAGTAGCAGCAGCAAAGAACTGGAAATAAATTGAGAATTCTAGGACATTGTAAATAAATTGGAAATTCAATTGAGAAGTGGTTAAACAAGTTGTGATAAATGAAAGTAATGAAATAATGCTGTTCTGTGAGAGCCAATGATTATGATGTAGTCAGAGTAACATAGAAAGACAGAGGAATAGATGCAAATCAAAGTTAACAAAAAAAAGAAAGCAATATATACGATTACTAAAACCATGTAAATGGGAAGACGAATAATAAAACAATTAAAAATAAATGTAAAATCATTGTGATCAAGCTTGGCTCCAAAGAAGAGAGAGAATAAGAAAACCCCTTTTCTTCTTTGTAGGGGTGAGAACACTACATATAATGTCAGACATTTTGGGTATAAGGATGGTTCAGGAGGTAGAATATTGAACCTGGAGTCAAGAAGATGTAAATTCAAATATAGCCTTAGATACTTCCTAATTAAATGACTCTTAACTGACATCTGCTTCACTTCCGTCACCTGTAAAATGCGGATAATAGTAGTATCTATCTCCAAGAATTATTGTGAGGATCAAAATGAAAAAAAAATTTGTAAAAAGGGTTACAAACTTTAAAGCACTGTATAAGTGCTAGCCGTGACTATTAGTTAGTTTTGGTGAATTTATTTTTCCTTCTTTTAAAACTCAGAAAGGAATCGTTTTCTGGGAGGGGCAGTAGGTTAGGAAATGTAGATAACGTAAGAACAAAGATTCAGATTAAGGGACAAAACCCAGGTCATCTAGAGCCAAATGAAAAGATATTCTATATCACTACTAATTAGAAAAATCCAATTTAAAACAATTCTGAGATTCCTTTTTATATTCATCAGAGTAGAAAAGAAGGAAAAATAAGAAAATAAATGTTGAAGCAGCTCTTGAAAAACAAAAGTGGACTTGTGAATAGGTAAAATCATTCTGGAAAGCAGTTTGCAATTATATACAGAAAAAAGTTATTAAATGGTTAGGTCTATAACTCAAAATGATCCAAGAAAAAGGAAAAGATCCTTTATGTGCAAAAATACTTATACTTCCTTTTGTGATGGCAAAAACCTGGCAACTAAGGGGATATCTATCAGACAAGGAATGGATGAAAAATTATGGTATATGAATGTGTTGGACGAATTGAGGAAATAAATTATTTCAAATGGCATAGAAAGACTTGTATGAACAGACACAGAGAAAAATAAACAGAACCGGAAGAACAATTTATGTAACATCAGTATTGTAAAAATGAACAATATTAAGGACTTATATAAACTGATGAAGAATGAAATAAGCAGAGCCAAATAAACCATTTATACAATAACGACCTTGTAAAAAATGAACTCCTTTGAAAACTGTAAGAATAATGATTATACAATCAGTCTTCATGATTCCAGAGGAGTTATGATGAAAAGTGATAATCTATTGCAGAGAGGTAATGAGTTTAGGAAGCAGAATGAGACATATATTTTTGTATACAGACACTGAAGGAATTTATTTTGCTTATCTATATGTATTTCTTATGAGAAATGTCTTTTTTTCTTTCTTTTAATTGGAAGAGAGATAGGGGAGAAAAATAGATTTCTGCTATTTTTTTTAATAGAGAGGTAACAGGGTGCTAGAGATATGAAATGGTGCATGTTACTGTATATTATTATTATGTATTAGTTTTACTTAACTGTTTAACTTTGTTATAAGAAACCTCTTCTGAAGTGGGAGTAATCTGTGAATGCTTATAATGTAAAAACAAAGTATATCAATAAAACTTATGAAAAAGATGAAAATAAAAGGTATTAAATACAAATAATCCTCTGAGATACACTGTCCAAATTTACAACACATAAACTGACAGAACCAGTTGTTAAGTATGGGACTTGTGTGACAGATACAGCAAACAGTAGCAGCTCCAACTATTACAATTTAACTTTTATCTACATTTATCCTTTAAAGAATTAACTACATGACAAAAAATACTGTCCACTTTCAGAGTACAGATTGAAGCACACTTTTTTACGTTCTTGTCCTTTCTTTCTTTTTTGCAACATGCTTAATATGAAAATATGTTTTATATGACTTCATATGTATAATTGATATCATACTGTTTGCCTTTTCAGGGGCTGGGGGGGAGAGGATGGAGGCAGGGAGAGAAATTGGAATTTAAATTTCTGAAAAGTGAATGTTTTAAATAAATAATATTTTTCAAAAATAGAGAATTAGCTACAATCTCCAATATAAAAAGAATTCTATTGTCTCTCCAGAGGTCATTTAAGCCCGAGTCAAATAAAGCTTCATCTGAGTATCATCTCTGTCTCTGAAACCCATTACCTTCCCGATAGTATTTCACTATGAAATCAGATTCCACTATATATGTTGCTAGAAACCTGACATGTTAAAGATGAAGAAACTCTAGAAAAAGCATCTAGTCTGCAGTTTCTCAACTCTTTTGTATCTGGACTCCTTTGTTAGACTGGTGAAACCCATGGACCCCTTTCTCAGAACATCTGTTGTCATTTTTCATTGAAGGAAATGCTAAATTGTAGTTAACTGTTAGCGAAAATTAAGGTGTAATTTTTCCCTCCCAAGTTCATAGACCTCTTGGGGACTGTGTTTGCTAAGTTAATATTCCTTCTTTATATGGATTAGGAAGCTAGACTCAGAGACACACTCTCTCTAATACTTTCTTGTTAATAAGAATTGATTTATTTTGTTCTTCTGAATATAAATATACATTGGGATTCAAAAATAATTGAACTATTTAAAAATATTACTCAGTAAGTAGATTACATATGAACATGTAGTCAAAACCAGTTTATAAAGGAACCAATTTATAGATCAAGAAAATTGATAAATGTAAGGGCAACTTTGTAATTCAGATTTTCTTGACAAAGATACTGGAATGCTTTGCCATTTCCTTCTCTGGCTCATTTTATAGATGAGAAAACTGAGGCAAATGGGGTTAAGTGACTTGTCCAGGGTCATGCAGCTACTAAATATGTTAGGCTGTATCTGAACTCAGGAAGATGTGTCTTCCTGTTTCCAAGGCCAATGCTCTATCCGCTACACCTCCTACCTGCCTCAAACTTGGAATTAGGAGAGACCTAATTTCAGTTATTTGAATGACAATCATGTGGGAGATGATCATTTTTTATAAAGTATCAATTAAAAGAAATGGGTGTGTTTAGCCTAAAGAAGAAAAAGCTTGAAGCCATTGAGGTTAGGAGCATGATAACTACCTTCAAGTGTTTAAATAGCTGTCACATTAAAGAGGGATTAGATTTATTCTGGCTAACCTTAGAAAACAGAACTGAAATGATGAGTGAAATTTACAAATATGAAAACTTAGGCACATATCAATATCAGGACTTCCTAGAGACAAAAACAATCCAATTACCTAATGGATGGTAATGGGAGGTAGTCAGGCCACAGAATCATGGATCTGCAAAGGAGGTTATGTAGGCCAATCTATACCTGAAGACAAATACCTTACTCTCAAAGTTTGCCTTCCATCTACTCTCAATGTGTTGTCTACATATCATGTATCTCTCTACGAATCATGGGTTGTCTCCCTCATTAAAATGTAAACTCCTTGATGGCTAGGGTTATTTTTACTTTTTATTTATACCCCCTACGCTAAGCCTGACAAATAGAAAATGTTTCACAAATGCTTATGGATTATTATTTTTTTAATGATCCCTTCTATAACCTATCAGACACGTGGTCATTTGGACTTTGTTTGAAGACTTTTACTGAGGGGTGGCCTTACAAAATTCATAGGTTTCTCTTCTTCAGAGGTCTTTAAGTAAAAACCAGATTACTATTTATTAGTATGGTGGAGAGGGGATCATTTTTCAGATATAGGTTGGACTGACTGCTGGGATTCCTTTCTATTCCAAAGTTATGTGAATATTGACCCTGATTTTGACTGGTTGCGTGATCTTGTGCAAGGCATTTAACATGTTTAGGGCCTCAATTGTGTTATCTGTAAACTTTCTACCACCTACATGGGGTGTTTATGGGAAAAATGCTTTGTAAATCTTAAATTGCTATATAAATATGAGTTATATATTTGGCTTCATGTAGATTAAAAATAAAATAAAAAACCTGGTTTGCCAATTCCAACTTTTAAAAAATGAATTCAGTTCAAACAAATAAGCAAACAGTATGGCTACTCTCTAAATTTTCCACATCTTAAATAAACCCTCTTTCTTTGTGGGACCCTGATTACAAATACTTTTCTGATACCCAAAGAAGTCCAACTTGAAAGTGTGTGAATAGGCTTACCCTTCATTCGAGGATAGGAGCAAAGCTAGTTCTTGTTCCAGTTCAGAATGGAAACAAATTCACCCTTCCTCTTGGAATGTTATATATTTTGTAAAGGTTTATCTAAATTTCACAGGCGTTTCCATTTCCAAGGGAATGCTGAAAAATGTTTTGATCAAACAGCTATCTTCACTTTGGATCCATCTTTGAGCAGTTCTCTATTCGTATGAAATATATGAGCAAACTGGAACAGTTCCCTGGCTTTATAGTGCAATTCCTAGCACAGATTTCAGTGAATGTTGCCCAAGCCGAGGCATTTTATAATTTATTAGGTTCAGCTAATGAGTCCATCCTTACCAGTCTATTTGATATACATAGCCATCATCTTTCACCTTATCAATCCAATCTTCATATTAATTCTTTTCATCTTTTTTTCTTTCCATTTTTTTCTTCTTGGTTTGTTGAAATAGTAGACCTCTTTCTATTAATAGAAATATAGGGTTCAGGGTAATTTATCTTTTCTGCTTGCCTTACAAAATGAAAACTAATGCATGCTTCTTCCCTCAGTGTGGTTTATGATTTAATAATGCCACCATTCCAGCTCTTGTCACTAATCTTACCTCTGCAAGCAAATTTGGGGGTCCACCCAATCTCGTGCATGCCTCATGTCATGTGAGCTTCTGGGATACATGGCAATTGTCGGGAACAGCCTGTCTCTACACTCCATACCAGGTCCTAAGCACAATGAGAAATGCTCAGAAATGCAAAATAGTCCCCCTCTCCAAAGTCTCTCATTCCATTCAGAGCTTTTGTCTATTTCCTTGTCAAAATGATCATTTTGCTCCTCTTACTCCTCAATGCTTTTCACTCTTCTAACAACAGGATATAAATCTGCGATTGATTAATTGTTCTACAGTTCTACCTCTCCTCTATTGTTCAAAATGTTTTACACCTTTCACTAATCTGGGACATTTGCTTTCTCCACAATTAGAGTACAATTTGATTAATTGCATACTTTCCAGAATAAAGGCAGAAATGCTTTATGTTGGTGTAGGAAGGGAGTAAACTAACCAAATACTAACCAATTTCTACAACCGAAAGAGAAGCTATATTGCAAAAAGTTAGGTTGCAATATCTCCCAAAACACAAATGAAATAGAATATTATTTTATCAAAACAATCTCAATATGATATACTCATGTTACTCTTGCAATAATCTCTGCTGCGTAGACACTAATTAATAGCTTCCACATAGAAAAAAAATGCTCTCATCTACAACAAATTTCTTAATTTCTTTTGTTCCTGCATTTCAACAGTTGAACTGCATGATTTCCTGGTGAAAATAGAAATTGCTTGGAGATTCAAAAAAACCATATATTATATGAAGTGGAGCCCCATTGTTTAATTTTGGATCAGGTATGCCTCCTGTAGGCTGAACTGTTGTCTAAACTCTATCTTTTAAAGAAAGTATGAGGCTTTGTGTAAATGCAAAAAGTTGAGTTATGCTAATGAGCTCCATTTAGTCAGCTCCTTGACACTTATTGAACATGATCATCAAACTGCATTATAGGTGGTAAACTCTGCTGTATTGTATGGCTATTAAATTCATAAGATATGCAAAGATTTTTTTTTCTGAATCACTTGTACATTCCAACTGTATTCTGCACTGGAACATGTTCAACAGAAGATGCTTAACTTGCAGGCAGCCCTGGGGGGACAGAGGAGAAGGGATGACTTGTGTCACTCACTGATGACCCATCCTGTTGATTTGGGACTGTGGTGGAGGGATGATGAAAATCATTATTACTCCATAATTCCTAGCTGGGCAGAGGGCACAGAGATAGGAAAAATATGGCTTGGGAATGAGAGGAGAGGATGGGTAAGGGTCTGGAAAAGGCATGGGTGGAAAATAGGGAGAGATAAAGGACCATTCATGGCACAAAGGGCTAAATATAAGGAGAAAGAAATTCTTACTCGTGGCCAAATGGGTCTCTTTACTAGTACCAAGAGTTAATTTGGATCAGGACCTGGAAAAATACTAACAAAAAATATGATCTATTGATATTTATTGGACATGATCAAGAGCTGTAAACTCTGTCATTTGATATAGCTACTAAATTCACATGATATGCAAGAATTTTCTTTTCCTGAATTATTCATACAAGATAGGTGTGTTCAATCTTTACATGACTCAATCCTATACTGTCTTTGGTGCCATTTTGTAGACTCAATTCAATTTCTAGAATAATAATAAAAAATGTTAAGAAGAAAAACACTACTAGAACTGCTTATAATCTATTCCCCAAATTGAACTTCTCTATTCTCCAGGGTCTGTTTGCATAGTCCTATAGACTTGGGAGGGTCTCAGAAATTTCAAATCACAACAGCGGAGCTGATGATCCTCATAAGAAATGGATATTAAAAATTAGTCAAACTAATAAATCAAACAAGAAAAGTAATACAAAGGAGACCATGAAACAGATGTATGACTGGAAGAGAAAGTGAATTAGTCATAGAATGAGAGAGAGTGAAAACAGATGGACAGTCTGTGTGCTCAAAGGATACCTGGGCAATGTTAAGTATTCTAAGAGAAGACTCTTAGCTTCTTCAGTGGGCTCCTGGGGAGAATTTATTAGGAGACACAAAGAAGAGTCATACAAGACAAAAAGGTGTAGAGAGGTTGTGATTTACAGCCTTAGAGGGAATGTCTACATCAAAGAGATTGCACATCTATCAAAATATTGAAGCAAGCTCTTCGATGTTGACTTGTGGTGAGAGTACATATATGTTAGGACCTCTATGACATAAAAATAGGAATACCAACAGTAGCAACAACAGCATTTCTTTTAAACGTTTAGAGAGTGCTTCACAAATATTGTCACATTTTATGCTTACAACGACTCCAGGAGGTAGAAGCTACTATTATCCCAAATTTACAAATAAAGGAACTAAGGAAGATGGAAGTTAAGTGACTAGAAAAGAGTCACACAGCTAGTGTCCGAGGTCAGATTTGAATTGAGGACTTCCTGATCTCAAGTTCCACACTCTATCCATGGCCCCATCTAGTTCCCTCATGTCAAATCCTCATGCATATTAATCTAATAACTATAGTAAATTGTTGAGTGTTATTTCTTCATAGGTACATAAGAAATGCATCCTAGCTCTTTTAGGTGCCAAAGAAGAGATTTAATTCTGAAGCAGATCTAGGAGGATAATATATGCAGCAGTTACAATAATATAAACAAAAATGACACAAAAAACAGCTAAAATTCATTATAATGCTTTTTTGTCTTGAAAAGCAGATGCGAAAACCCATTTCACTCCTCTCAGCCAAGAAATGGAGAACTCTGAACTCTGGTATATAGTCTCGCTATCAGATGCAGTCATTTTGTCTTTTGATTTCACTTGACAGTTTTTCTTAGTTATAGAGTAGGGTTCAATAGGGGCAGTGGATAAGGGGAGGGGTTATGCTACAAAATATGCAAAGGTATTAATTGAACTTGACACAAGAAAAGTTAGGGGGTGACAGCAATCACCATGATCTACTGAAAAAGGCATCATTTCTGCATTCAGAATATCAGAGTTCACATCCTTCCTCTGACATCTATCATCTGTTACCTTGGGTAAATTGCACAATCTCTTCATTTGTAAGATGAGAGATCAAACTAAAAGTTCTCTGAAGTCCTTTCAAAATCTAGATTCATGATCCTCTGTTTAGATAATACCTAAGGTTCCTTTCATGCCAACCTATGATTCTATAACTTAGATTTCCATACAGGTCACAAAGAGAGAGCAGACTCTTGGCTAAGAAGGAGATGAGATGGTAAATGTGGATGGGACCAGTACAGATATTACATATAAATGGGAATGTAATTCATACCAAAGATTATAGACTATTTAACAAATGATACCCATATCTTTGTGCAGTTAGATGTTCATCCAGAAAGAGAGATAATTGATTTAGGAAAATCCAGAAATTCTCACCTATGTAAGTTTTAATAACTTTTTCATGAATAACTTTCTAAAATTTGTCTTATTTTCAACCTTTCTGTCATTATATGGGTATTTCTTTGATTATGCATCAAAGTATAAAAGATTTGTGGAGCTGAAACAGCCTTAATAGCCTTCTTCTTCTTTGTCAGGAGTTATAATAGCTGCTTCTCGACACATTTATTGAGTGTCCAGCATGTGCAGAGTTATTTCCTCTTTCACCTTTTCTTCCCAACAGTATTTTTCCCTAGGCCCCTCTTCAATGTAGCCTCTCTTTAGAAAAGGTTAAAATTAGTGCAGATCATCAGTCAATAAAATAATTTCTAATGCAGACCCTCATAATAAAATAAAACAGTACAACATTTCAGTGTTAAAATGAGAGTTAAGATTTCTGAATGTAGAAACAGCCTCAAAGAGGCAAAAGACAGAGACCCTTCTAACAGAAACAGTATAAAAACAAAGAACGATTTTGTGTCTGAGGAGCTATAAGCATATTGTACTATTCTCTTTTGTTTGAAGAGTCTGGGAGATGGAATCCTTTAAAAAACTAAAGGCTTTCCCAAAGTCTAAAAGATATGTACACAAGACCAGTTCTATAGACAAATCATGTTGTGATTTGAGGGCATTAAAAAGAAGATGGGAATCTTGATCATACAGAATAGATAATGAAACCGGCTTACAGTACAGTAGAACACTGCATTCAGAGGCAGAGGAGTTAGGTTCAGATCCTGACTATACTTCTTGTTACCTGTGTAATCTTAACCACTCTGGGCCTCAGTCATCATCCATAAAATGAAGAAGTTGAATTAGATGGCTTTAAAATTAGAGTTTTAAAATCTTATGATACTGTGTGTTATATATCTCCTTTCATTATAGGTATGGAATGTACGTGTGTGTAGATATATACACACATGTATGTGCATGTATGTGTATGTATATGTGTGTGCGTGGGCATATATATACACATATACTGTCCAACTCAATCTGGATGTTAGTCAATTTTATCTAGCTGTCTTTGAAGGATATATGGGGGGAGAGAATACATCAAGAAAAAACTATATAACTATTATGCATATATATGTATATGTATACACACATACAAAAGGAATGTATAAGAGAGTATGTATAAATTTAGAGTTTGAAGATACTTTTAGAGGTCATCTAACTCATTTATTTACAAATAAACAATATAAAAACTCAAAAGTTTAATAATGTGCCCAAACCATACAGATTGAAAAGAAAAAGTGTAGAATTTTAACTCAATCTCTATAACTCAGTCTAACCAGGGGTGGAGAACCTGTGGCCTCAAGGCCACATGTGCCCCTGTAGGTCCTCAAGTGCAGCCCTTTTCACATATCAAATTCCCTTAATAAAAAGGATATGTTCTTTAAAACTTGGACTCAAGGACATAGAAGGCCACATACAAGGACCTAGAAAGTCACACCCAAGGACCTAAGAGTCCACAAGTGGCCTCAAGGTTTCAGGTAGGCCCACCCCTGGATAGAGAGCCATTGTACCATACTGCTTTGATAAAACAAACAAAAAGGAAGAAAGGAAGGAAGAAAGGAGGGGACCAGAGGAAAACCACTTTCTCTATCACTTTGTTGCAGCCAGTTCTGTATATATGATGTGTTTGATCTCCCCAATTCTCTTCTCCCTAGACTCCAGTATAACTCATCTCATAACTGTACCACAAATGTCTCTGTTTTCATGTGATCATGGATTCACTCTGCTTAGAAAGGCTATTTGGATGTAAAGTACTTTATCCAGTCACGTCCTTTCTAATCCTCATTAAACTGCTCTTAGTGGACCTAACTGGACCTAACAAAGCTCACTTCTGCCAATTCTGTGTCATTCCAAGTCTTATTTTTTTAAACAACGAACCAAAAACTGAGTGTTTTACATGTTCCTAGTGCACATTCCCTTCTCACAGTGTAACGTTAATCAGGAGTTTGTGGTATTCACAAGCAACCTCACAGTGGTCCCAGTAACCACTAACACAACCTTCTGCCAGGCCACTAAGACTGTGAAATAGCAAGGATTATTTTTTTCCCCTTCTATATTTTCTGGAGATAACAGGCACAGTGAAATTTAAGTTTTAATCTGCACATCCTAGGTGACCCACTCTAAGATTTCAGGCCTGAGCTACATTAGGCAAATCAATGGTGTCTTTCATGAAGCATTGTAGAAGTTCTTCATCTCACTGTCCTTTCGTTTGGGCAGCCCCCTTAGGTTGCCTCCCAGTCAAAACCAGGAAAACAGAAGAAAAAGCAGGAGTATATCACATCCAGATAGAAAGAAAAATAAAGAAAAAAAGGAGCCCAAGTCTGAACAGTAAGACAGCAGAAACCAGTGTTTTTACTTTAACACATGTGCCTCTCATTATCCTCAGACCTTTGTTTAACTAGGAAAAAAGGAGTAGTTTAGAAGAATCCAACCTCGACTAGTATATATCCCTGGACCCCACTCTGCTGTAAAAAACAAATAGTTGATTTCCCAGGATTAATTTCCCAGATCTTCACAACTAAGGGACTTGGAGTAACATTTCCAAGCTTCCCAAGAGATCTGAAAGAAGAAAATGCATAGGATGCAGCCACTGTCCCCTTTGAACTCTGAGGTCTGGTCACAGAAGTCTCCTTCCCAAATGAGTTAGATAGATGCTTACTCTGATATACTGGAGCCAGCTCAAGCCAGTTCCAGCATTCATTAAATTTTTAGTGAGTATTTACAGCTTGGGAAACAGCAAAGGCTGTAAATCAAGGCTTGACTTACTGTTTTGTTGACTGTCACTCTAGAATTAAGAAGGTAATGGAGAAAATACTAATAATGCACATTAAACTTAAAAGTTTATGTGTCTGCATTTGTTTCCAGATAGCCAACCCAATTATCAGCGCACTCCTGCTTTGGACTCTACTAATTTCCTAGTAGTTGATGAGATAATATATGTAAAGCAAACCCTGAAATGCTAGTGTTCTTACTGTTGTAATGGTCATTTCTCTCTCCCCCTGAAATTGTCATGTCTACAATTACCTCTCTCTATACCTTCCCAGTAAAAGATAAATTCCTTGCGAGCATTTGCATTTTGTATCGGTGTCCTCAATATCTTATACACAATAATAGCTAGCATTTATATAGCACTCTAAGATTTGCAAAGTGCTTCATGTAAGTTATATCATTTTATCCTCACAACAACCATGGGAGGAAGATGCTATTATTTTCTCCACTTTTCAGAAGAGGAAACTAAGGCTGAAGAGCTTAACTAACTGATTCAGTGTCACAAAGATAGTAAGTGTCTGATGTCACTTTACATTCTATCCACCGTGCCACCTGGTTACCTCTAAAAAGCACATAATACATACTTGTTAGAGGATGTTAGATTTCCCAATTTCCTTCCTCCTTTACTTTGTTTCAGTTCTCTCTTTCCTGTGATCGCCCTATATATACTTTGTACTTACTCAGTATTTACTTCCCTTTGTATATTTTATTCTCTTAGTAGAATATAAGCTACTTGAGGATATGAACTGTTTTTTTATAGCATACACTTGAAAAATGCTTGGTGTATTAGATTGAATTGGATAGCCTTATTCCCTCAGTTGCCTTATATCAATAAAATAGAGAAAGAGCAGAGCAATGAATTAGTATACAATTTTTAAAAAGCTAGAAAAAGAACAAACTGAAAATTCCTTGGAAATCATAAAAAGTTAAGCTGAGATTAATAAAATGGAGCACAAAAGCCACTGAATTAATAAATAAGTTAAATAAACAAATAAAATAAAAAATAGGAGTTGGGTTTTATAAAAAAAACAATAAAATAGATGAATGGCTAATATGACTTAAAAAGAGAGAAGAAAGTCAAATCATTAGTATTAAAAATGAAAAGGGTGAATACACCACTAAGGAAGATGAAATCAGAGTCTTTATAAGGAGCTATTTTGCCCAATTATATGCCGATAAATTGAACAATTTAAGTGAAATAGAAGAATATTTATAAAAATGCAAATTGCCCAGATTAGCAGAAAAAGATATAGAATGTCTAAATAGACCTATTTGAGAAAAAGAAATTATACGAGCCGTAAATGAGCTTCCTAAGAAAAAAGCACTAGGTCCAGACAGGTTTATAAGTAAATTCTATCAAACATTTAAAGACCAACTAATTCTAACATTAAATAAATTATTTTGAATCATAGTTATCATTGAACTATTTTTCTTTAAAAAATTATATTTTCACTTTGTAGAAACTTTTTCTATATTTACCTATGCACATAGCAAAACATAACATTTCCTGAGAAAAAGGATTGTTTTTATTTGCTTGCTTGTTTTTGTGTCTCTAACACCTCTCGTGGTACCTAGCACATAGTAGGTGCTTAATAAATATTTATCAGACTTAATTGCTGTCCCATCTACACAGCAGAAACAGAATCAAAGTCTAAGGTAGTTTAAAGACCATAAATATTATCTCCCTCCCCACATAGATCTATTTGGCCCGTACCAAAGTGGACGGCTTTGTATAGAAAGTCATCTCTTTATTTCCAGACATAGAGATGCTATAATCTTCCATCTATTCCCTCCCCCTGAGGCAGGATGTCAGGCCATCTACAGAGCTGACTATTTCAGGGTTTCCCCCTCAACATTTCTGTCATCATAGCTGTCATTGTCTCCCACCATTCTCTCCAGCTACCTACGTGAAACACATTGGGCTAGAAACACTATAAAAGCAAATTAGCCCTGGTAATAAGATTGGTTTTGTGAAATATAAATGATGGCTTTAAGAATAATGTTGTTATGCAAAAAACCAATGAATTCAATCATAAAGACTTTAATTACAGAAGTAGTTGAGACTCAACAGTGTACCTGAGCCATGTCTAGGATGGCACAGAATGTGGCAGCAATTGCTGAAACTGACTAAAGAAAATGTTACCTACCCTTGATGACATTTACTCAAGTAATAATTGTAGCAAATATCCATTCATTCATTAATCAAAACATATTTGTTAACTTCCTACCATGTGCCAGGTACTGAACAAAACACTGAGAATACAAGTACAAAACAAGATAATTCCTGAATGCAATATATATATATATGTATATATGTATATATATATATATATACATATATATATATATATGTATATATATATATATATATACATATATATATATATATATATATATATAACAAATTCAAAATGATTAGAAAGGAGCCAAAAAAAAAAAAAAACAGCTCCATAAATCAGAAAAGGTTAGTTGAAGGAGGTGGGATTGAGCTGAGCCTGGAAGGGTGCTAGGGATAGAGATGAGAAGAAAGAGAATTCTAAGCAAGCAGGAAAGCCTTTGCAAAGACAACAAAGGAGCAGGAGACAGAATATCACATACCTGAAAATAATACAATTTTCCTGGACTGTAGAGTGTGTGAGTGAGAATTAATGTGCCATCAGCCAGGAATGAAAGGACAGAATGAAATTGAGAAAAGTTTTAAATGCCACAAAGGATTTTGTGTTTTATCCTAAAGTTAGTGGGGAGCCCCTAAAACTTCAAGAAATGGTCTAACACTGTAAGCACTTCACTTTTGCCCCCATAGAGAGGAAGGAAGAGGGCAAATACAAGATTAGGAGAATACTGAAATGGTCCAGATGAGAAGTGCTGAGGGCTTAAACTAAGATGGCTGTTGTGTGAGTGTAGAGAGGGGGACACTTTCAAGAGTGTTAAGGAAGCAGAATGGACAAGACTTAGAAGCTGACTGAGATTTAGGGGTGAGAATAAAGGATTGAAGACAATGGCTAGGCTATGAGCCTGACTTTTGGAGAATGGTCATGCCAAAGGGGAAGTTGGAAGGAGGGATGGGGTTAGAGAGAAGAAACAGGAGTTTTGCTTGGGGCAGGTTGAGTCTGAGATGTCTATGACATAGCCAAGAGGATATATTGAGTGGGAAATCGCTTGATATATACAACCATATTTCAGGAGAGAGGTTTAGACTGTCTAGAGCAAATTTAGTGGTTATCTGAATAAAAATGAGTTAAATACACAGGAGATGATGAAGTCAGAAAGGGTAAAGAAAAAGGATCAGAAGTTCCATGACAGAAGTTGAAGTAAGCACACATATAGAGGAGATTGGACATGGATAATGACTCCTCAAGGTCTAGGATTAACTTTAGGATATTCAAAATAAGCAAGAAATGACCATAAATCACACAGTGAATGCATATATCTATATCTTTATTTCCTTAATGAGAATGAGAAAAAGGAGGGAAAAAATAAAGTATCTAAGGGAGGCAGCGATCAGGTACACTAAACAAGATGCTGGAACAGGACAAGACTTAGGAGATTTGGCTTCATATTCTGTCTTAATAGCTTTGTGACCTAGGGTAAGTCATTTAACTTCTCTGGGTCTCAGTTTTCTTCATCTATAAAATGGAGATAATGCTCCAAGTGGTCAAGTGGTAACATTGCTTTGAGGCTCAAATGAAATAATGTGCAGAAAGTCGTTTGGAAATCTTAAAGCACTATAGAAACATTGGTTATAATTATTAAAAGGAATAGCTTTTTTCTGTGGTATCCCACTAAAACTAAAATTAAAGCAACAGGTTTCTTTTAGAAAGAGCTGGTCAGATGCCAATGACAAACATTAAAACTCTATCTATGTGAGTCAGGTCAATGAAACTTTGATGTTAGTATGAGAAAACATGAAGGGTCTGTGAATGTTCTGACATGGGAAGTTCCTTCACCAATGCAACTTTTTATCTGTCTATGTCTCAGATCCTGAGTCCTAGGGAGTTGACTAAAACTCATAGAGACTAAATGACTTACCTAAAGCCAAATAGATAGTAAGTATCAAAGGTGGGATCTGCACTCAGGCCTTGCTGATTCCTAGTCTTAGTCCTGTGACTACTGGGCTATGCTGCCTCTTCATGATTTATTAAATATTTATTAATCTATGAAGTTCTATGTCCACTGGTATTTGTTCCAAGTCTCCTTCCTCTGATACTGAACAGAGGGTTCTTGTCAAACAGTTGTGTCTATCTGACACAATTTTTCCATGGGTCACAATTGCCAACTCTTGCTTTCCCATTTCTTGTTTGACTATGTTAGTTAAGTTCCACCTCATGGAGACCCTATCCATATGATCAGCAACAACTTTCTTGAGGGTGGAGCCAAGATGGCAGAGAGAAGCCAAGAAGTTGCCTGAGCTCTCCCCAGTTTCCCTCAGAAACATTAAATAAAGCCTCTAAGATGGATCCTGGAGAGACAAAACCTATGAAAAGATGGAGTAAAACGATTTCCCAGCTTAAAATAACTAAGAAGGACTTCAACAAAGTTCAGTCTCACTTGGGTAAAAGGGAAACACAGTCCAGTGCAGATGGTGTCCAGGCAAGCCAGTGGAAGGGGTCCACAGCAGGGAGGAGCAACTGAGACCCTTTTCTCTTGGATAATCAGATCAATGGCACAACAGGACAGGTGTAAGGCCTCCAGTCCTAGCACAGAAGGCAAAGTGGCAGCTCCAGAACCAAGACAACAACAGATGCAAATAAACAAGGTGACCCCAGTGCAGGTTGCCAGCACCTGAGGCTTCAGTGCATAAAGCCAGTGACCAGGTCCCTAGCCCCCAGTACAAGAAACTTAGGACAGTGACGCCTGTGCTCCAGAAGAAGAGATCAACTTTAAAAGTCATGAAATAGGTAAAAAAAAAATGAGCAAGAACCAAAAAGAGCCTTAACCATAGAAAGCTACTATGGTAACAGGGAAGATCAAAACATAAACTCAGAAGAGGACAACACTGTCAAAATACCTACATGGAAAACCTCAAAGGGGAATATGAACTGATCTAAAAAGAAAAAAGCCTTCTTGAAAGAGCTCAGAAAGGATTTTAAAAGTCAAGTAAGAGAGGGAGAAGAAAAATTGAGGAAAGAAATGAGAAGTATACAAGAAAGAGTCAACAACTTGGAAAAGGAAAGACAAAAACTGACTGAAAACAATTCCTTAAAAAATACAATTAGTCAAATGGAACAAATTCACTGGAAAAACCAAGTCCTTAAAGAATAGAATTGACCAAAGGGAAAAGGAGATACAAAAATCTAGTAGAAGAAAACAATTCCTTAAAAATTAGAATCTAGTGAGTGGAAGCTAATGACTCTATGAGATATCAAGAATAAGTCAAACAAAATTAAAAGAATGAAAACTTAGAAGAGAATATACAACAACTGACCTGGAAAATATATCCAAGAGAGATCATTTAAGAATTATTAGATTACTTGAAAGCCATGATTAAAAAAAGGCCAGACAGTATTGTTCAAGAGATTATCAAGGAAAACTATCCTGATATCTTAAAACCAGAGGGTAAAACAGTCATTGAAAGAATCTACCAATCACCCCTTGAAAGAGATACCAAAATGAAAATGCAAGGAATATTATGGCCAAATTTCAGAATCATCAGATCAAGAAGAAAATACTATAAGCAGCTACAAAGAAACAATTCAAATATCAAGAAGTCACAGTCAGAATTACACAGGACTTCACAGTTTATACATTAAAGGATCAGAGGACTTGGAATGTGATATCCTGGAAGACAATGGAGCTTGGATTGCAATCAACAATCTACTACCCAGCAGAACTGAGCATAATTTTTCTGGCAGTAAGATGGAGATTCAGTGAAATAGGGGATTTTCAAACTTTCCTGATGAACTAACCATAGCTCAACAGAAAATTATATCTTCAAATACAAGACTCAAGAGAAAGCATAAAAAGTAAATAAGAAAGAAAAAAAGACATATTTTTCAATAAGGTTAAACTATTTATATCCCTACATGGAAAGATGATACTCTTAACCCTTGAGAACCATATCTTTAATAGGGCAGGTAGAATGCATATGGTATGCATAGACAGAAGGTGTTGGTATAAGTGGACTTTAATGTGATGATATAAAAAAATTAAGGGGTAAAAAAAAAGGATTGTACTGGGAGAAGAGGAAAGGGGGAAGCAGAACAGGGCAAATTAGATCCCTTGAAGAGGGGCAGGGCTCTTATTACAGTAGAGTACAGCTTCTAAGGGGGGATAACACACACTCAGTTGGATATAGAAATTTACCTTACACTGTAGGGAAATAGGAGGGAAAAGAGGGGAAAAAAGGGGAAAGGAAAGGTGGATAAAAGAGAGGAAAGACTGAGGGACTTGGTGGCCAGAAGAAAAACACTGGTGAAGATGGATAGGGTGAGAAGAGAAAGAAAAGTATAAACAGGAGGGGAAATAGGATGGAGAGAATTACACAGTAATCACAACTGTGAATGTGAATGTGATGAACTCTCCCGTAAAATTGAAGTAGATAGCAGAATGGATTAAAAACCAGAATCCTACAGTATACTGTTTAAAAGAAACATATCTGAAGCAGAGAGATACACACAGAGTGAAAGTAAAAAGCTGGAGGGGAATATATTATGCTTCAAGGTGAGGCAGAAAAGCAAGGGTAGCAATCCTGATCTCAGACAAAGCAAAAGAAAAATAGATCTAATTAAAAGAGATAAGGAAGGAAACTACATCTTGCTAAAATTTACCTTAAACATGAAATATTATAAATACTAAACATATATGTGCCAAGTAGAATAACATCAAAATTCTTAGAGGAGAAGTGAAGTGAGTTATAGGAAGAAACAGACTGCAAAACTATACTAGGAGGGACCTCAACATCCCCATCTCAGAAATAAATAAATCTAACCACAAATAAATACAAGAAAGAAGAAGGGAAACAGAATTTTAGACAATTATAGAATTATAGACCCTTGAAGAAAACTGAATGGGAATAGAAAGGAATATAGCTTTTTCTCAGTGGTACATGTCACCCGCACAAAAACTGACCATGTATTAGGGCATGCAAAACTCACAATACAATATAGAAGGGTAGAAGTATTAAAAATCATGATGCAATACAAATTATATGTAAAAAGGGTCATGGAAAGATAGACTAAAATTAATTGAAAACTAAATAACCTAATCCTAAAGAATGGGTGGGTCAAACAACATATCATAGAAACAATCGATAACTTCCTCGAAGAAAATGAGAATAACAAGACAACATACCAAAACCTATGGGATGCCACCAGAGCAGTTCTTAGGGGAAATTTTATATCTCTAAATGCTTACATGAAAAAAAAATAGAGAAAGAGGAGAACAAGGAATAGGGTAGCAACTAAAAAGGTTGGGAAAAGAACAAATTTAAAATCCCCAATTAAATACCAAATTAGGAATTCTGACAACCAAAGAAGAAATTAATAAAATTGAAAGTAGGAAAACTACTGAACTAATAAAATTAAGAATTGGTTTTAGAGGGGAAAACAATAAAATAGATAAACCTCTGCCTAATTTGATTTTAAAAAGAAACAAGAAAACCAAATTACTACCATCAAAAATGAGAAGGGTGAATGTACCACCACTTAACAGGAAATTAAAGCAACAACGAGGAACGATTTTGCCCAACTGTATGTCAATAAATCTGACAATCTAACTAATGTGGATGGATATTTACGAAAATATGAATCACCCAGATTAACAAAAGAGGAAACAAAATACTTAACCCCATTTTAGAGAAAGAAATTGAACAAGCCACCAATGAACTCCCTAAGAAAATATCTCCAGGGTTACATGGATTTACAATATTCTACCAAATATTTAAAGAACAATTAATAAAATTGATGCAAAATTTTAAATAAAATAGTAGCAAAAGATTATAGCAAGTTATCATCAGGATAGATGCAGGAAAAGCTTTTGACAAAATACAGAACCCATTCTTAATAAAAAAAAAAAGCACTAGAGAACACAGGAATAAATGGAGTTTGTCTTAAAATAATAAGTAATATCTATCTAAAACCATCAGCAAGCATTACTTATAATGAGGACAAGCTATAAGCTTTCCTAGTTAGATCAGGGGTTAAGCAAGGATGCCCATTATCACTACCAATATTCAATATATTAAAAATGTTAGCTTTAGTAAAAAGAGAAGAAAAAGAAATTTAAGGAATTAGAATAAGCAATGAGGAAACAAAACCATCACTCTTTGCAGATGGTATGATGCTGTACTTAGAGAATCAACTTTTAAAATTACTTGGAATAGTAAACTTTACAAAGTTTCAGGACATAAAGTAAACCCACTTAATCATCAGCATGTCTTTATATGACCAAACAGCAAGAGACAGAAAGAGAAATTGCATTTAAATTAACTGTAGACAATATAAAATATTTGAGAGTTTATCTGACAAGACAAATCCAGGAAATATATGAACACAATTACAAAACACTTTTCACACAAATAAAGTCAGATCTCAACAACTGGGAAAATATCAATTGCTCATGGGCAGATTGAGTTAATGTAATAAAAATGACAATTCTACCTAAATTAATTTACTTATTCAGTGCCATAAAAATCAGCAAAATTTTATTTTATTGAGTTAAAAAAATAACAAAATTCATCTGGAAGAACAAAAGGTACAGAATATCAAGAGAATTAATGAAAAAAATGGAAAGGAAGGTGGTCTAGCCGTACTAGACCTAAAATTATATTATAAAGTGGCAGTCACCAAAACTATTTGGGACTAGCTAAGAAATAGAGTGGTGGGTCAGTGGAATAGGTTAGGTACCCAACACACAGTAGTAATCTACCTTTGATAAACCTAAAGACTCCAGTTTCTGTCATAATAACTCACTATTTGACAAAAACTTCTTGGAAAACTGGAAAATAGTATGACAGAAACTAGGCATAGATCAACATTTCACACCCTATATCCAGATAAGATGGAAATGGGTATGTGATTTAGACAGAAAGGGTAATACCATAAGCAAACTAGAAGAGCAAAGCATAGTTTACCTGTCTAATCTATAGAAAAGGGACGATTTTATAACCAAAGAGATAGAAAACATTATGAAATACAAAATGGATAATTTTGATTACATCAAATTTAAAAAGTTTTGCTCAAAGACTATGCAACCAAGATTAGAAGGAAAGCAGAAAGCTGAGAAACAAATATAAAGCCACTATTTCTCATAAAGGCTTAATTTCTAGAATACATAGGTAACTGAGTCAAATTTATGAGACTACAAATCATGTCCCGGTTGATAGATGGTCAAATTATATGAACAAGCAGTTTTCAGATGAATTACAGCTATGTATAATCATATGAAAAAATGCTCTAATTCACTATTGATTAGAGATATGCAAATTAAAACAACTCTAAGTTATCACCACACACTTATAATATTGTCTAATATGACAGAAAAGGAAAATGATTAACATTGGAGAAGATGTGGGAAAATTGCAACACTAATGCATTGTTGGTGGAATTGTGAAATTATTCTGAAGAGCAATTTGGAACTATGCCCAAAGGGTTATAAAACTGTGCATACTCTTTGATCCAACAATTTCACTACTAAGTCTGTATCCCAAAGAGATCATTAAAAAAATGGACAAAGACAAGTTGTTTTTGTGGTGGCTAAGAATTGGAAATTGAAGGGATGCCCATTAATTGGGGAATGGCTAAACACGTTATGGTATATAAATGTAATGGAATACTATTGTGCTGTAAGAAATGTTGAGCAGGCAACTTTCAGAAAAACCTGGTAAGTCTTACATAGACTGAAAGTGAAGTGAGCATAACCAGGAGAAGATTGTGCACAGCAAGAGCACCATTGTGCAATGTTCAGCTGTGATAAACTTAGCTCTTTTCAGCAATACAATGATTCAATCATGATAGAAAATACTATCCACATTTAGCAAAAGAACTGATGGAGTGTGAATGCTGATTGCAGCATAGTATTTTTACCTTTTGGGGGTTTTTTTTCTTGTGTTCCCTTTTGCTATGATTCTTCTTTCACATGACTAATGTGGGAAAATGTTGAATATAATCTTACGTGTATAACCTATATCAGATTGCTTGCTGTCTTGGAGAGGAAGGAGAGAAGAAGGGAGGGAGAAAAAATGTGGAACTCAAAATCTTATCAAGATGAATTATGAAAACTATATTTACATGTAATTATAAAAAATAATATACCATTAAGTGGAAAAAACCAGAAACAACTATCTCTAATCAGAGACCAGTTTGCTCTATAGAAGGCAACTTTAAGCCCAGGACCCAGTTTACCTAAATCATTTGAGAGACTAGCCACTGAAGGGTGAAGGAAAAGATAAATGGCTGTGAGGTTTATTTTTGTAGTATTTTCAAACCTGAAAATCAGAGAATTACAGAATCTTAGTCTCGAAAGGGAAATAAAATATTAACTAGTCCAATCTATGTGTTGATAGCAGTCTTTTCTATAGCTTGCCTGATAATTGGTCACCCAATCTATACTTGAAGATTTTCAGTCATATTGACACCAGAAGTAACCCATCTTATTATTGGACATCTCAAATTGTTAGGAAGGTTTACCTTAATATAAACTTCTTAGCAACTTTCTCCACAATCCATACCACATCACCATCTACAAGTTTGGACCTCAGGAACCAAACAGAAGAAATTTAACCCTTGAAATATGTGTGTGTGTGTGTGTGTGTGTGTGTGTGTGTATACACATATATACACATATATACACACACACACACACACACACACACACACACATATATATATATATATATATATATAAAACATCATAAGAAGAAGCTGGAGGGGATCTCATACTTGTTGATTAAACAAATAACATAAAATAGTATGGCACAGGAAATATCCAAATTAACAATAATAATCTTAAATAAAAACTGATGGAATTTTCCTATCAATACAAAATGTTATTAAACATATTAAAAAACACAATCCAACAACATGTTGCTTATAAGAAAAAATTAGAATAGAAAATACACATATAAATAAAAAATGGGAGAACAAGCTAAAATTTATTTTGCTTCAACCAATTCTAGAAAATCCAAAGTTGCCATTAAGAATCAGTCAAAGTTGAATTCATATTAGAAATGACTAAGAAAGATTAATGAGAGAACAATACCATGCCTAAAAGTAACGCTGATAATGAAAAATATCAAAATTAAATATGTAGGCATCAAATGTCACAGTAACAAGATATTTAAAGGAATAATTTAACAAAATCCAAATACAAAAATACTGGAGATTTCAATACTTCACCAAAAGACTGTGAAAAAATGAAGAAAATAATAAGAAAGTATAGACTTGATTTGAGTGCTTTAAAAACTGTATTTAGCATGTAGAAAATTGTGTGAATAAAAATAGACTAAACTTTTCATTCAAATACACACAAAATATTCACAAAATTTGTCCTGATTTAAAATAAAAATGAATTACAAATAAAGGCAGGATAAGGAAACATAGTTGATAGAATATAGTACAGAAAATATTAACCACCAATGGAAACATGGACAAAACATGGACCAAGATGAAAAGGGAAAATGAATTTTTGAACAAAAATGGTCAAATAATAACATACAAACAATAAAAATCATATTAAAGATAACAGTAATAGAAATACAACAAAACATGCTAGAAAGAGATTTAGAGTCAAAAAATTATTCACAGTCACTGCCATATTATGTAGGTGACTTTCAGCAAGTCATTAAATCTCTAAAAGCTTCAATTTACTCATCTGCAAAATAAACAAGTTGAATTAAATGGCTTCTAAGTTCTCTTCCAGTTCTAAATACTTGATCGTTATCATCCTATGCTGATGAAATTAATGGAATTCTGCCAAAGCAATTCTAACAGACAGATTTATATCTCTGCTCATTTATATTAAATGCAAGAAAGAGTGATTTCAAGCTACATTTTCCATTGAAAATTTTTAGATGAAAAATTAAAATACTACAAGCAGACACAAAATAAGAAATTATTTCAGTTAAGAGAAAAATTAACAAAATAGTAAAAGAACTATTGAAATGTAGGGAAAGAGAACTTTAAAAAAGAACACCCTACGACTGCTAATCTAGGTGTCTAATAACTGTGAAATGATGGAATAAATTATGACAGATAAATGTAATAGAACATCACTAACCATAAAAAATCACTAACATGAAGAATATAAAAAAATTGGGGGAGACAAAGGGATGCAAAACGTATGAAAAACAATCCAAAGAGCAATATGTTGACTACATATATGTGAATAATTATAACAGAAACAACAAGTCTTTATTTCTATACAGAAGAGCAATTCAGAAAGATACCTGAAAACAATTAGAATAAATTTGTAGCTACATTAAAAAAAATTAAAATATGTATTTTTTCAAAAAGAACAGTAAATACTGACTTACTTATGATTTGCACAATATTTCCTCCCTTTTATTGTTTCTGCATTGGAATATATATGCTTATCCGTGCATAGTAGAAGTATAATTTCTTTTTTTAAAATAGGAACCATCGAGCTCATTCAACCCTCTTGTACACATCGTTCATTAGGTCTTAATTCTTCCTCCTTCTCTTCTATTTTATAGGAAGAGGTTGTTTTTTGTAACAAGGCTAACTCCTCTATCTGCATCCCTGACCCTATTCCTTTATGACCTCGTTAGGATCCTACTCTGTCATTAGTACTTTCTCATAATTAGAACTTAATCACTCTTTTCTACCAGTCCATTTGTTTCTGACTATCTACAACCATTCTCAGGGTTCTTTTCGAATGCCATTAGGATTTATGTCTCCTTCAGCAGATCTTTTTTCACAGGCCAGTTTGGATTAAGTTCAGCAGCTACTTCACAGCTCTTTTTTTTTTTTCTGAGAAGTTGCACTGAATAAAGTCCAAAAAGACATTTGGGATCTTTTTATTAAATTTTAAACTCTGTTAAATACAATTAAAATTTATTCTGCTGTCTCTTAGCAAATTTAATGGCACTCAAAAGCTGGCAATAGCATGTAATAGGAATATAAGAATAATTTCAGTCAAATAGGAAAATCTTGAGGAAAAACTAGTATTTGGTAAGCTATTGGCTTTAAAAAAAGTAGAAAAGGAAAATTCAATTGTATATGAACATATATTAACATATCTCAATCACTCAATCAATAAGCATTTATTGTGGAGATTCTATGTGCCAGGTACTGTGCTATCACTATAAATATAAAGATAAAAAATTAAATAATTCCTATTCTCAAGGAGTTTACATCTTATAAGGGTAGAAAATACATGTACACACACAGAGAGATATAAATAGATACATACATGAATTGATAGATAGAGATGTATATGTATATTTAGACTAAATAGAAGGTATTCCCAAAGGGAATACCCTATATATGAAGCCCTATATATGAAGTGAATATGAAGAAGGAGTATATTCCATGTGTGAAGAATGGCTACCAAGGCAGGGATGGTGGGGAACCACAGAAGCAGAAGACGAAATGTTGGATTTATAAAGAATAGAAAAAGACCAACTTGATTAGAGCATGGAGTGTGGGAAAGGGAGTAATTGAAACATGGACTTGGGCAATGATACTAAATAGAAAAGATAGTCTGTGAAAAGTTTAAAGTAACAAAACAATATCACAGTATTAGAAAAAGAACTCCCCAAAGTACAGATCGAATAAAACCTATAGTATGCCAATAGAGATGAATCCCAGATTTAAGTCACCTGGAAATGTAGTAATTAACCTTCAAAACTTGCAAGTCAAATACAAAATATTGCAAGTATCCAAGAAAGATTCATGTACCATGTATCATGGACCTTCAGTTTGAATCAAAGCAGCTCATTTCTTTTTCAAAGACCTCTAGCTTTTTCAAAGTTTTTCCTTATATTAAGTTGAAACTATAGCATGAATCTTGTGTTTCTTTTTATACCCTTTATTAAACTTCCTTAAGTGTAATTAGGATCATAGAATTTTAAAGTAGAGGAGACCTAGAGCTATCTAATCCCTCACTGTGCACATTAAGAAACAAAGGAAGGTTAGTGGTCTGCTTTTCAAGGTCACACAAGTGAGTGGAGAAAACAGAATTTGAATCTCGGTCTGTGGGCTCCAAACCTATCTTTTTTCCACTATAAGACCTGCCTCCCTAATTATACTGAATAAACAAATAAACTCTGAGACCCATTGCAGGAGATTCTGAGTAATTAAAAAAGGCTGCAGAGCCATTCCCTGGGCCAGGAATTTGCTAATCTGTCTTATCTGAATTCAGAATCAATAATCCCAGTTTCATGTTGAAAGACCTAAAAGTTTTTTTCGCATTTGCATAGGGCTAAGCATACCATTTATAGAATGATATTCTTGCAAACAGGTTGCATTTTTTTTAACATGGTATATGCTACAAATATCAGAAGATTCTGCATTTTGTATAGGGATAAAAATATCATACTCGTATATGCCAGTGTGTAGCTCCAGTAAATGGTTGATTGAATCTTTCCTTTTTTAATGAGCTGTTTTGGCATTGTATAGGAGCACACTCACAAAGCTCACCATCTAATAGCACATGATTTAGTTGCTCATCAGGACTGCTCCAATTTCCTTAGATATTAAGGACAGGATAATCACAAGGACAGAGGGACTTAAATTCACTGTACAAGTTTATTCTCAGTCTCAGTGGAAGTGGCAAGACACCTAAAAGTAGCTTTTTCTTAGTTTACTTTCGCTCCTCAGTGTAGGGAACGAAACAAACATTTAATAAATGCCAGCTATGTGCCAAGTACTGTGCTAAGCACTTCACAAATATTATCTCATTTCATCCTCGCAACAACCTTGGGAAGTAGGTGCTGTTATTATACCAATTTTGCAGTTGAGAAAACTATGGTAGATAGGAGTCATGATTTGCTGTGAGTTCTATTTCCCCTTGCTGAACAAGCAAAATCTCTTTTGCCTTATATGGCTTATTTTGATCTGTTTCTTTTTCAGTACCTAAAAGCCAGCCACAGATTGACTTGGTTGGCACAACTTACAAGGTATCATTCAGACCCCACTATTATTCCTGAACTCAGCCCTCTCCAAGGCGTAGATGCCCAGCAGTGGTATTTCTAAGTCAAAGGGGATAGATGTGTTGCTCCACTTTTTTCAAGCTTCCAAATTGCTTTCCAAACTGCTTCAACAATTCTCTGCTTCACTAACAGGATGTTGGACTTCTCACACCTACTCTACAATGGACAATTCCATCCTTTAGAATCTTTACCAGTTTGCTAGGAGTAAGCTAGAACATGAACTTTTAAAATTTGCAACTCTTATAATTAGTGATTTGGCACAACTTTTATATGATTGATAGTATTTCTAATTTTTCATTTGAGAAGTGTTCAGTTATACCCTCCGATAATTTATCTATTGAAGAATGGCTCTTTGTCTCCTATATTGAGTAATTCCTGACATATCTTATATGACCTTCATTCACTAAATGACCAAACCACACCTTTTCGAAATATGTGTTTCCTGGTTAATATTCCATATACCATCCTTGCTCGTAGGTCAGTGCTGGGTTTTTTGCTGCAGAGTACTGATCCTACCACATGGGTCTCTATTGCCCTTTGAATTTTCTACAACTTTGGACTTCCAGAGACTGTCATATTCCAAGATTTGTAACTATTAATCATCACTAAAATGACATTAATGCTAAAAACAAAGGGCATTCATTTCAGGAAGCAGGTTGAAATTATTAAAAGCATTGAGCAATGTCCCAGATGAAACCCAGCCTGCTCTCTTTCTTCTTTTCAATTCTGGGTCAGATTCTTGTCCATCTGCATGTACTTATGTACAAACTCAAGCGACTGGCCACCCAAGTATATGTAATAGTCTAGACTATAGGCATTTTTCATCTATATGAATTTTTTCTTATATGGCTTATTGGACCAATTTCTTTTGAATAATGTTGGATTTTCATTGAGGAAGCCCAAGAATGCCCTAAGGCTTGATGTAATCTGCACCATAATTTCACAAAAGGAGTATATGACTGACTTCACTGCCTATGTGGATTTCTTCTGTCATTTTAGAACCTCTTTGGTGTGTGTCCATACTGGTGGCAAATAACTGTGGCTTTCATTCATAGCTCAGTTTACTGCCTCACTTGAGGATTTTTAAAGAGTTATTTCTGAAGTCACTTTTGTCAAAGTGTATGGTATGAACTTAATACATGCAGGAGAGACATCTTACTGAATAGAAGAGCGACATGACCTGAGTTTTGAGAAAATCACTTTGGTAGCTGTGATGGATCGAGATGGGGAGAGACACATGAGTAGACAAGTTATAAGGCTACTTCACAATAGTTTAGGTGAGAGATGATGGCCTGAATGAGGCTGGTGACCTTCTGGGTGAAAAGAAGCCAACATATTCAAGAGATGTTGAAGAGATACAGCTACAAGATATGGCAACTGATATGTGGGGTGAGTGATGAAGGAAGAATGGAAGGAAACAAGAGAACAAGCATTTATCAAGTGCCAACTAAATATCAGAAAGTGTACTAAGCACTTTACAAATATCTCATTTGATCTTCACAACAACCCTGGAAGGTAGATATCATTATTATTATCCCCAATTTACAGCTGAGGAAATTGTGGCCAACAGAGGTCATGGTTTTCCATGAGTAGTATAGCAAGTAAATTTTTGAGGACAGATTTGAACTCACTGACTCCAGGCTCAGTAGTCTGTGCTACCTATCTGCCTTGATGAAGACACCAAGACTGTGAATTTGAGTGACTGGAAGAGCGATGGTGCCCTTACCTGTGAAAAAAGAAGTTTGAGGAAAGGTTGGCTTGGGTGGTGAAGGAGGTAATGAATTGTACTTTAGACATTATAAATCAAAGCTATCTACAGGCTATCTCTGGAGCAGTTAGGTCGTTCAGTGGATAGAGCACCAGGGCAGGAGTCAGGAAGACCTGAGTTCAAATCTCACCTCAGACACTTGACACTCACTAGCTGTGTGACCTTGGGGAAGCCACTTAACCCTAATTGCCTCATCCTGGGTCATCTCCAGTCATCCTGATGAATATCTGGTCACTGGATTCAGATGGTTCTGGAGGAGAAGTGAGACTGGTGACCTGCACAGCCCTCCCTCACTCAAAACAAAGTCAAGTGCAAGTCATGTCATCATTTCTCTGATGACATAGTCTTCCTCAGCAATGAAGGACAAACACATAGGCTATCTAGCTAGAAATGTCTAATAAAGAGTTTGTTATGTGGGACAGGAACTTAGGAGACACAAGTCTGGTAGTCATTTACATAGAGATGAAATTAAACCTATGAGATCACCAAATGAGAAAGTACAGACACAGCTTTGGAATATACCTATCATTAGTGAGCATGATATGAAGATCCAACAAAAGAGGTTGAGTGGGACTAGTCTGAGAGATAAGGGGAAAGCCAAAAATATGAATTGTCACAAAAACCCAGAGAAAAGAGAAAAACAAGGAGGAGAAGGTGGACAGAGGATGCAGGAAGGATGAGGACTGAGAAATGCCACCCAGAGAAATGTCACCTAGGTAACCTTGGACAGAGCAGCATCAGTTAAATGAGGTAAAAAAAAAATCAGATCAGTTACCAGTGTGAGAGCCCATGTGCAATTACATCTCGTGTCTTCATATTCACCTTCCCTTTACATTTAATGTTGATCTTCAATTAATCGAAAGTTGTAGGGCACCTTAGATTTTAAAAAGTGACATCACGTTGTTAACCTGTCATTTTGTGTTTTAATTTATAGAAAATTTCCATTTTTGACATATTTGATATGCTCTATGTCTAGTGAATATAAGTATAAACATCAAGACCTCATCATTCTTTATAATTTACTGCTATATTCTATAGTAAACTACAACATACAGTAGAAAATATGCATATAATAAATAATAATACAAGAAGTTCCCATGAATGGAGAAGTGGAAAGTTGTTTACAAGAAACTTCTAGTCTAGTTTGTAAACTGATTTCATGGAAGAAAGAGTTTGAAAATGCTTCCACAAAAGCATGTGAATTTACAGCTGTCCTTTACAAAAATGAGATAATCCAGCTGTCGGTGCCTTTTGTAACATCATGGAGTTCCTGCTGTGTTCACAGTGTGTGTGTATAAAAGTCAAATGTCCATTTTATTTGGGAGCATTTTTTAAAGAAAGTTCTCCAGCATGTAATTTAGTCTGAAGTCATTCCTGATAGGCAAGACAGGAAGGAAGAGACGAATGAAGTCAAGGTCAGAAAGCTGCTAGGCAAATTCAGAGTATACCCTTCACATTTTCTCTAATTTTATAGTTTCCTCAACCTCTTTCCATCTGACCTGTAGTCAATGCTTAAAGCCACTAGAGGTCAGAATTTCACATCTGTCCTGAACATCTGCCAAAAAATAAAGTTTGAAAAAAACTTTTACATCTGGCTTTCAGAATCTGTATTTGTTTCTTGAGTTGTATTATCTCCTCTATAGTATAACAAATACATGTGACACGTGAAAAAATATCTACTGAACTTTTTGGTGGGAATGGCTTTTGAAGCATTGTTGATTTAAAGGAATACCTATGGTATTAAGGATCCAAACCAGGATTATTGTTTATCCCAGGAAAATAAAATGAAACTAAGAATTTTATGTGATCATTTTGCTAGCTGAAGTCATCATAGTAACCTATCTGTCAAATTTCATGAAAATAAGAAAAACACTCTTTCATATTGAGAATGTAGTTCAAAGTAGTGAATGACATACAATAGTCAAGCATCACAAGTAACCAAACACTGGACATGTAGTGGGTCCCTAACAATTAAAGAATAGGTGGACAAACTGTGGTGTATGAATTTGGATGAAATGAAATGACATGAAACGGTAAATATGAGGAATTCAGACAAAGCATGAGAAGACTTATATGAACTGATGCAGAGCACAGAAAGAAGAACCAAAAGAACATCATACACAGTGTGCATGATAATGGAAATGTAAACAACGTTAAAATGCTGTCAAACAGATCTTGATGTTGTAGTATGATGCATATACTGACAGATAAAATTGCTAAATTGGATAGCTTTTCCTTTATATATGTATACACATAAACATACATATACACACATCTCTCTCTCTCTCTCTCTCCATATATATATATATATATATATATATACATTATGTATACATTATATATATATATATATACATATATATATATATACACAACTTTACAAGTTAGAAGAGAAGATTCAATGATGGATATATTGGGGAAATATTTCTGATTTTTAAAAGCTTAAATAAAATGCATCAATTTAGTTTTTTTAATATAGGAAACTAGAGACATGGGAAGTAAATAAAACTCACTAAATGGTATACCTAAGCATTAAAAATGAGAGCCAAAATACATAATATAAAAATTTTTTACCTTTCTATACCTTAATGATATAAATATACTACAATTCCCCTTAATCTACTTTCTACTTAATATAGCAGTTTTGATCCAAAAGGAGGGGAAAAGCACTTGAATTAGTAAGTTGCATTTTTTAAAAATCATACTAGGTTTGACATGATAGCAATGGCCAATGAACTTGGTAAGTAGAACCACAACTGGTATATTTTGAAAAACATATACAGGAAAGCATATGAGAGGTCAAATCAGAGATACAAACAATAGATTTTATAGCAGTCTAGAGGAGAAATAGATTCCATCTGGAATGACCAACAAAGTCTTCACAGAAGAGATATCACACCAGCTGAATTTTAAAGGCTAGAAAGGTTTCAAATAACTAGACTACATCAACTCAAAGGTAGAGAGATGAGAATTTGCAAGGCATATTCACGGTACAGAGAATAAATTATTCTGACTGGAATGGAAGATTCATATAAAGAAGGGGTAGAAAGTGAAGTTTGAGAAGAAACATGAGGTTAGATTCTGGACAACTTGAAAGCCAATCAAAGGAACTAGAGAGGGCCTGGAACTCCCCACAATTGTTCGATTCCCAACTTACTCCCCACCTTATGACTTAGCTGTACAAAGGGAAGATGAGAAGGTGGCTGTGACAACTTGGATTAAGGTATTATTTCCACTGAAGAACTGCTCTAGGCTTTCTACAACAATAATTTTCACAATATTCAGGTCCAACAATATTGTGTCTCTAAATTGTCAATTCTAAATTCTCTTTTATTATTTTTTGGGAGGAGGTAATGGGCATTAAGTGACTTGCCTCGGGTCACACTGTTAGTAAGTGTCTGAGGCCAGGTTTGAACTCAGGTCCTCCTGACTCCAAGTGTGTTACTCTTCCAGTTTCTGACCTAGCTGCCCCCAGTTCTTTATTTTAAAGGTAATTGATTGGACAGCCCCAGGGGACAAAGCAGGTCCTGGCAGACACCATGATGAGGAGAATGAATAAGTTCAGAAATGTGTTGAAACCAAATCCAGGTAAAAGAATCCAGATTCAAGAAAAGCTTTAACTATATAGATTTGATAGCATCCCCTATTTAAATCCACCAATGGTAATATAGTGAAAAGAATACTGGACTTGGAGTCAAAGCCTTTGGGTTTGAATCTCAACTTTATGACTTTCTACAAATGCAACATTTAGCAATTTACTTAAATTGTCTGGGCTTCTGTGTCCTTGGTAATAAAACGAGGACCAGAGTTAGATAATCGCTAAGGTCTCTTTCAGCTCTAAATCTTTGATTTTAATATCTCTGGAGAACGGGTTTGAGGAGTTTCCTTTCACTGTCAAAAGGAAATTTTTACTTCCTTTAAAATGAGAGGTCTTTGTAATCTTAAACGATATTGCTTGACTTAACCCTGCTTTGGCATCATTCGGATTCTTCAAAATAACTTTATTTCAAACATAATAGGCATCAACAAAAACACATAAAAAGGCAAACAAATTGAACATCCAAACAAATTTAAATTTTTATATGTTCCTAATGTACACAAAACTATGAACTCAAAATTATTTTTTAGAAACTTGTTTAAAATATGTTAATGACCATAACAAAATAACTGGGCAAGTCATGGCGTATTTGAGGGTCAGCTTTGGCGTAGATGACTTCTAAGGTCTTCCACCTTTAAATTTATGATTTTATGATTTTTTAAAATGTTGCTTGTTTATTTTTCACGTTTTGATCTATTTTTCTTCTGTGTACTATTTTAAAAAAGATTTTGTTACTGATGTAATTCTTATTTCTCAGGGGATTTAAAAGTGAAACTGACCTTAAAGATCATCCAGCCCAAGCCTGTCATTTTAAAAATGGGGAAACTGAATCTCAGGGAGGTGAAGTGATTTGTGTAAGGCCCCAAAAAACCACGTTAGGCTTCAAATCCATATCTTCTGACCCAAAACGCAGATTCTTTCTACTATACTACGATGTTTAAATAGTTACAGTAGGTATGTATCCTGATATGTGTTCTGATCTTGCTTCCTTTACTAGAAAGAATATAACACTACTCCATGGATAGAATACAAGACCTATAGTCAGGAAAATCTAGGCTAAAAATTCCATTTACTTGCTGTATGACCATAGCAAAGTCATTTAGCCTCTCTGATCCTCAGCTCCCTCATCTGTAAAATAGGAATAAAAATAACATGTGCCTGAGAAAGGTGTTGTGAGGTTCAAATGAGATAATGTATGTCAAGCATTATATACATCTTAATTATTTTCACATCATTTCAAGCAAACTTTCTGGAGCATCCTTGCATTCTTCATGTATGTCATTTCTTGTCATGCAATAATTTTCACATAATGTAATCTGCTCTGTCATCCCTTAACTATGGTGTACATGGATCATTTCCAGTTTCTTGTTTCCTTTTTTTACAGTAAAATTCAAACAGCACACATCAACATCCCGTCAGGAAAACCCCAATGTTCTTGGCAGCCTATTAGGGATGCAAAGAAAACATACACAATTTGATCTTAATCCAAAACCATTTCCAAGTCCTAGTCTCCCATCTTTGTCACCCATCCTCTTTCATAAACCTTACAGCATCTTCTGCAATGTGCTGATGTAGTCTCTGCTCTGTGAAAAACCCTTTAACCCCATGGTTGTCACATTCTTCTTAACGTAACTGCTTTTGTAGCATGCAGCCATGGAGCTGTTTTTTTTTTTTTTTTTCCTGAGGAAATATAAAAAAAAAAATTCTTTGCCCTCTGGGAAATATGATCCTGGGAAACAAATTTATTTGGCATTAGGTAAGTTCAAAAATAGGCACATGAAAACAGTAAATTTCTTTGAATAGCTTCTAAGTTAATCAAACATTCTATGAGAAATATGGGGGTAAGAAAGAGGGGAACACAAAATAACTAAATACGTATAACTAGATGGAACATCATTCAAATTTTCAGCTTCCAAGATGAATTTGGGTAAACAATGGAAGACCTCCATCATTCACATATTAACCATATTTACTCATAGATCTCCCCCTTGTAAAAACAATTTTCAACATTCGTTTAAACCCAGCCAAATACCTGTAAAAAATTATTCTAAATAAATTCGGGAGCTGTAGAACCCACAGAATGACAGAATGAAGCAAATGCCCAGCCTAAGACAGTCTGGAAGGTTGCCAGGAAGTGTCTATCATGCCATGCTGGGAGCAGCATGCAGTACAGTGGGGGCCACACTGGCACTGATGGACCTGAGCAGGCCTTGTAGGAACTAAATCTCAGGCACCTGTGATGGTTTCCAGACTTCACAACCCCAAAACACTGAGAACAAATTGCAAAGTGAGTGGAAAAACCTGAGAGAGTAGAGTGCTTGGACCCCAGCCCCAGGTGGCAGAAGGGGTTGAAGAGCCTGTGGGAGAGGAGCATGCAATGGCAGGAGGTAAAGGGGCAAGGGTAGTGGTAATGGCAGTGGCAGCAGCCACCATTTCTGGAGTTTAGGCCCACAGATTGTGGGGGGACCAAGTGACTGACAGTACAACTCCACCCCCGCTAGAAACAGAGAACTATCTTGACAAAGAGCTCAGAAGTCAAGTAAATAGCTGAGAAAATGAGCAAAAATTGGAAAAAGAGCCAGACTACAGAATCTTACTTTGTTGACAAGGAAGACCAAAGTATACAAACAGAAGACAAAAAAATTAAAGCTCCTACATCCAAAGGCTCCAAGAAAAATATGAATTGGTCTCAGGCCATGGGAGAGCTCAAAAAAGGATTTTGAAAATCAAGTAAGAGAAGTGGAGTAGAAATTTGGAAGAGAACTGAGAATGACACAAGTAAATCATGAAAAATGAGTCAACTGCTTGCTAAAGGAGACCCAAAAAATTCTGAAGAAAATGACACTTTTAAAAATAGACTAACCCAAATGGCAAAAGAGATCCAAAAAGCCCATGAGAAAAAGAATACCCCAAAAAGTAGAACTGGACAGATGGAAAAGGAGATCCAAAAACTCACTGAAAAAAATAATTCCTTTAAGATTAGAATGGAGCAGATGGAAGCTAATGACTTTATGAGAAATCAAGAAATTATAGAACAAAGCCAAAGGAATGAAAAATAGCAGACAATGTGAAATATCTCATTGGAAAAAAAACTGACCTCGAAAATAGATACAGGAGAGAGAATTTCAAAATTATTGGACTGCCTGAAAGCCATGATCAAAAAAAGAACTTAGACATCATCTTTCAAGAAATTATCAAGGAAAACTGACCTGACATTGTAAAACCAGAGGTAAAATAGATATCATAAGAATCCACTAATAACCTCCTGAAAGAGAGCCCAAAAGGAAAACTCCTAGGAATAGTGTGTGTGTGTTCATCCTTCATTGCTGAAGAAGACCATGCCATCAGAGAAATAATGACATAACTTGCACTTGACTTTATTTTGAATGAGAAAGGGCTGTGCAGATCACCAGCCTCACTTCCCCTCCAGAGCCATCTGAATCGAGTGACTAGATTCATCAGGATGACTGGAGATGACCCAGGATGAGGCAACTGGAGTTAAGTGACTTGCCCAAGGTTACATAGCTAGTAAGCGTCAAGTGTCTGATGTGAGATTTGAACTCAGGTCCTCCTAACTTCTGCACTGGTGCTCTATCCACTGAACCACCTAGCTGCCTAGGAATATTGTAGCTAAATTCCAGAGCTCCCAGGTCAAGGAGAAAATATTGCAAGCAACCATAAAGAAAACAATTTGAGTATTGTGGAAATACAATCAGAATAACACAAGATCTAACACCTTCTACGTTAAAGGACCAGAGGGCTTGGAATATGGTATTCCAGAGGTCAAAGGAGCTGGGATTAAAACCAAGAATCACCTACCCAGCAAAACTGAGTATAATACTTTGTAGGGAGGAAGGGGCGAATCGTCATTCTATGAAATAGAGGACTTTCAAGCATTCTTGTTGAAATGACCAGAGCTGAATAGAAAAGTTTGACTTTCAAATACAAGAAGTAAGAGAAGCATGAAAAAGTAAGCAGAAAAAAGAAATCATAATGGACTTACTGAAGTTGAACTGTTTACATTCCTACATGGAAAGATCATATTTGTAACCCATTTTTTTCACTATTAGTATAGTTAGAGGGATTGTATACATATAGACAGAGGGAACAGGGAGTGATGATGTCTAAAAAAATAAAATCAAGGGTGAGAAATTTATTGAGAGGAGAAAGGGAGAAATAGAATGGGGCAAATTATCTCACATAAAAGAGGCAAGGAAAAGCTTTTCCAACAGAGGGGGACAGAGGGGAGGTGAGAGGGAAAGAATGAACCTTACTCTTATTGCATTTGGCTGAAGGAGGGAATAACATGCACACTCAATTTGGTATGAAAATCTATATTACACTACAGGAAAGTAGGGGGTAAGGGGATAAGAGGGGGCTGGGAAGTATGATAGAAGGGAGGGCAAATGGGAGGAGGGGGTAATTAGAACTAAATACTCTTGAGGAGGGATAGGATCAGAAAAGGGAATAGAATAAATGGAGGGCAGGATAAGATGGAAGGAAATATTGTTAGTCTTTTGCAATATGACTGTTATGGAAGTGTTGTGCATGACTACACATGTATAACCTATATTGAATTGCTTGCCTTCTCAATGGTGATGGGTGGGGATTGAGGGAGAGTAGTTGGAACTCAGAATTTGAAAAATGAATGTTAAAAATTGTTTTTACATGCAACTGGGAAATAAGATATACAGGCAATGGGGTATAGAAATCTATTTTGCCCTACAAGAAAATAGAGGGAATGGGGATAAGAGAAGGGAGAGGTGTGATAGAAGGGAAGGCAGATTGGGGGAAGTGGTAAACAAAATGCATACTGTCTTGAGTGGAGAGGAGAGATGGGGAGAAAATATGGAACTCAAAATCTTGTGAAAATGCCTGTTGAAAACTAAAAATAATTTTTTAGAAATTTTGAATTTCAAATACTCTCAACCCATTCCTGTCATTGAGAAGGCATGCAATCTAATATAGATTAATATACAGTCATGCAAAAAAATTAATAGTCATTTTGTAAAAGAAAACATAGACAAAAAAAGTAAAAAAAAAAGTGTGCTTCAATCTATATTCAGAGTCTTTCTCTGGGAATGTAGAGCATTTTTCATCATAAGTCCTTCAGAGATGTCTTGGATCATTATATTACTGAAAATAGCTAAGTCATTCACAGATGATCATCTTACAATATCACAATAGCCCCCTCAGAAGTTGAAGGAAGGGTCATTTATTCTCTGCATCTCTCCTGGTGCCTCTCTACTTTTCTCCTCCATCTAGACTTGACCTTTGGCACTGGTCCTCTGTATAATGGCAAGCTAGTCTTCAACTCAAATACTCAAATTACATCTATCCACTCACAAGTCATCTCTACATATTTAGATAACCCAAGTGTGTGCATGTACTACACATACACACACACATTTGTATGTGTATATGTACATATATAAACATACATTCATATGTGTTATTACATATATACATATGAATTTGTATATGTGTGTATACATACAAACATACACATACAAAGGACTGTATCTAATATAACGGAGTTAATACAATAATAGGCATAGAATTGGAGATGTCAAGAGGTGTTCTGTACAGTTTTCCTACAACTATATATTCTGTTTCCTGTAATGGTAGTGTCAGAAATAAATCTTAATTGTGAAGTTACTTGACTGCTGAGGAGAAGAGTCCTGCAACCTTTGATATAATACAGACATACTTGAGAGAATACAGGCTTTTGCCAAGGATGAGACTATGAGCGATCGTATGGCACAGGGTCAACACTGTCCAACCCCCTGGCATATGCTGCACCAAGTAGATTAAAGCACAACCCAATGGAAACGACTTTTGTTCTGAATGTTTATGACTTTTCCAAGGGGACCACATAACACCAAGGAACACAAACACAGACACATAGAGAAAGTCATTCAGGTAACCAAACTTCTCAAAGTTCTCCCTCTGCTATAAAATAGTTTCACCAGGTACTCTTTCTTCTCATAACCACAGTATAAGGGCCAACTTAGGAGCCATGGTCCAGAGATTCTGACTTTCCCTGATCTTATATTCTTTCTAAAATCAGATTTAGAGTATAAGAGAAGTTGGTGCTTTTTTAGGGGTACTGGCTCCCAATTAAAGCTGCTTTTTTGCTACCACAGTTCAATAGTCCTGCTGTCCTAATCGTGTTAACATTAACTACCTACTGCCTTTTACTAGTGAACTGACTTAGGCCTATTCAGAAAAAAGTTAATAGTATTGGTTTCTCAATTAATGAGAGGGAATACTCGTAGTTACACATAAGGACAAGGGCTACGTGGAACTATAAATGGATGGAAATGATCTTCGGTACAACGTAACGACAGCTGCTGTTGAGTCTCTGCAATCTAGGATATCTATCTCTATTAGCCCTAGAATAGCCTAGTTTCCCTGAGAAATGTGGCTATTTTATGGCTCTCATATTTCCATTAAAAACAAGTCCCTCAATTATCTGTTGAGAGGAAATTTATTCCTATTACAGTGAGAACTTAACTGCCAAAGGAAAACTATCAAATTTAAATTTTAGAGAATCAATCTTACACTTCACAAGAAATGGAACCCCATCTGCCAGTAAAACATGAAAAAAAATTTAAGACAAAGAGTAAGAAACTTCTCTCCTTTAGCCACAGGGAAATTTCAAAGAAAGAGGCATCAGCAGAGTTGGGTCCTAAGAGGGTGATCTGGCCTTTTCATAAGTCAAACTAGTTTGGATTTAAACATTAGGGGATTTCTACAGGCTTCCAGCAGTTTGCGGTCCTATGTCAGGAGCAAAAATCATCAGCCTCTTCCTGAAAATCTGGATAATAACAACTGATGTGTCTACAGTCTACAAAACAATATACATTATTCTAGCTAATTTCATAGTAGCTCTTTGACATGGACAGGGAAGTATCGGGTCCATTTTAAAGAAAAGAAAACCAAGGCTCAGAGATAACATACCTCATCCAAGATGACCAATATAATAAGTGATAGAAACATGGATAGAACTCACGTATCCTGACTTCAAATATCTTTGCAGCCTACCATATCGCATAAAGCATTTTTATCAAACAAGCTCTCAATTTCTTTTCTCAGAATAACAGAAAGCAGACAAGAGGCCTGGACTTGTATTCAAAAGCATTTAATTTCAAATCTTGTCTCAGAGTTTACTGTGTGAACCTGAGCAAGTGATTTAAACTCATTGACCCTCAATTTCTCATCTGTAAAATCGAGATAATATCTTCCTCATAAGGTTGTTGTCAGTCAGTCAATAAACATTTATTAAATGCCAGCTATGGAGAAGATAGTGTGCTAAGCACCAGGGAATACAAAAGGAGGCCTAAGGAGCTCACAGTCTAATGGAGGAGACAAAGAAATGTAGATATGTACAAGTTATATTTAGGATAATTAGGGGAGGAAAGGAAGGCATTAGAATTTAGAGGGGTTGGGAAAGACCTCATAGAAAATGGGATCTTAGTTTGGACTTAAAGGAAGCCAGTGGACAGAGGTAAAGAGAAAAACATTCAGCCATGGGGTGCAGCCAGAGAAAAAGACTGGCTCCTGGATAGGTAAGTAGTCCAGTGTCACTGAATGGAGAAGTACATGGAAGAGAGTGAGGTATAAGAAGACTGGAAAGATAGGAAGGGCTTTGAATGACAAGCAAGTTTTTGTATTTGATCCTAGAGGCAAGAAGTTACTGTGGTTTACTGAGTGAGGGCAAGGGAAAGTGGGTGGTGATGTAACTGGAACTAAGCTTTATTTTTTTAATAGGATTTTTCTCCCCAGCTACATGTCAAGGAAATTGTTAACATTCATTTTTACAAGATTTTGCATTCCAAATTTTTCTCCCTCTTTCCTTTGGATTATTTAAAAGAAGAAAAAAACACCAAAAAAAACTTAACCAAGTGGGAGGGTATGGACAGAGGATGGAAAAGTCAGGGAAAGTTCATGTTTTGCATCTTTCAGGGGTCACTTTGCCAGAGGGATTTTTTTTTTAAAAAGATAAAAGCACCTCTCTCTCTCCTTCCCTTCCTCCACTCCCTTCTTCTGAAAATGGTAGATAGTTTGATATAGTTTATACAAGTGATGTATCATGTAAAAATATTTCCGTATTAGTCACAATTGTGAAAGACCAAACATATAAAAAAACCACAAGAAAGAATAAAGTGAAAAAAATATGCTTCCACATGCATTCAGAATCCATCAGGTTTTTATCTATACATGGACAGCATTTTCTTTTGCACTTGTCTTGGATCATTGTGTTGATGAGAAGAGCAAATTCATTCATAGCTTATCATCACATAATGTTGCTGGTGCTGTGAACATTGTGTTCCTGTTTCTGCTGTTTCCATCCATTTGTACAGGTCTTTACAGGGTTTTCTGAAATGTCTGTTCCTCATTTCTTATTGCATAACAGTATTCTATTATAATCATATACCACAACTTGCTCAGTCATTCCTCAATTGGTGGGCATCCTCTCAATTTTTAATATTTTGTCACTATGAAGTATGCTGCTATATAAATATTTTTGCACATGTAAATCCTTTTCCCTTTTTTATGATCTCTTTGGGATACAGACCTAATAGTAGTATTGCTAGATCAAAGGTTATGCATAGTTTGGCTGCCCTTTGGCATAGTTCCAATTTGCTCTCCAAAATGGTTGGATCAGTTCACAACTCCACCAGCAATGCATTAATGTTCCAATTTTTCCACCTCTTCTCCACTATATTGAATAATGGTCATGAAAATGGGCATCCTTACTTTACTCTGGATCTTACTGGGAAGGCTTCTTGATTATCCGCATTGCATATAATGCTTACTGATGATTTTAAATAGATATTGCTTATCGTTTTAGGAACACTCTCTTTATTCCTATGCTCTCTAGCGTTAATAAGAATGGGTGCTGTATTTTGCCAAAAGCTTTTTCACCATCTATTGAGATAATCATATGGTTTCTTTTGGTTTGGTTATTGATATGGTTAACTATATTGATAGTTCTACTAATATTGAACCACCCTTGCATTCCTGGTATAAATTCCAGTTGGTTGTAGTGTATAATCCTTGTGATATATTGCTGTAATCACCTTGTTAATATTCTGCTCAAAATTTTACATAGATATTCATTAGGGAAATTGGTCTATAGTTTTCTTTGTTTTAGTTCTTCATGGTTTAAGTATCAGCATCGTATTTGTGTCATAAAAGGAATTTTCTGCCTATTTTTTTGCCTATTTTTCAAAAATATTTTAGGTAGTGTTGGAAATAATTGATCTTTAAATGTTTCTTAGAATCCATTCATGAACTCATCAGGCCCTGGGTTTTTTTTTTCTAGGAAGTTCATTAATGGCTTGTTCAATTTCTTTTTCTAAGAGGGAGTTATTTAAGGATTCTATTTCCTGATCTATTAATCTAGGCAATTTATATTTTTGTAAATATTCATCCATTTCACTCAGGTTGTCAGATTTATTGGCATATAATTGGGCAAAATATTTCCTAATGTTTGCTTTAATTTCTTTTTCATAGGTGGTGATTGCATCCTTTTCATTTCTGATACTCAATATTTGGTTTTATTCTTTTTTTTTAAATCAAATCAACCAGTGGTTTACCTATATTACTGAGGTTTTTCCATAAAATCAGACCCTAGATTCATTTATTAGCCTGAGTCTTTTTTTTTAATTTTCATTCTTCTTAATCTCATCTTTGATTATCAGGATTTCCAATTTGGCACTCAGTTGGGTATTTTTAATTTGTTCTTTTTCTAGTTTTGTTTTTTATTGCATGTCCAATTCACTCTTTCTTTTTGTTGATATAAGAATTTAGAGAAATAAATTTTCTCTTAGGTACTGTCCCATTGTTATTCTCTTTAATGAAATTATTGATTGTTTCTATTTGTTCTTTGACCCACTTGTTCTTTAGCATTGGATTCTTTAGTTTCCAATTCATTTTTCATCTAGATTTCCACTGCCCTTTGTTGAATGTAATTTTTATCACATTATGATCCAAAAAGAATACATTTACTATTTCTGCCTTTTTACATTTGATTTTGAGGTTTTTATGCCCTATTTCATGGTCAATTTTTAGGTAGGTGCCATGTGCTGCTGAGAAAAAGGTATATTCCTTACTGTTTTCCTTCAGTTTTCTCCAAAAGTCTGTCATATCTAACTTTTTTTTAATATTTTATTTACCTCCTTAGTTTCTTTCTCATTTATTTTTTGGTTGGACTTACCGAGTTCTGAGCAGGGCAGTTGAGGTCTCCCCTAGTATAGTTTTGATATTTCTTCCTGGAAGTCATTTAACTTCTCCTTTAAGAACCAGGATGCTATACCATTTGGTACACATATGTTTAGTATTGATATTGCTTCCTTGTCTATGATATCTTTTAGCAAGATATAGTTTCCTTCCTTATCTCTTTTAATAGGTCTATTTTTGCTTTTGCTTTGTCTGAGATCAGGATTGCTATCCCTGCTTTTTATACTTCATTTGAAGCATAATAGATTCTGCTCCAGCCCCTTACCTTTATTCTGTGAGTATCTCTCCATTTCAGTTGTGTTTCTTGTAAATGACAGGATTCTGGCTTTTTATCTACTCTGCTATCTGCTTCTGTTTTTTGGAAGAGTTCATCCCATTTACATTCACAGTTATGATTACTAACTGTATATTTCCCTCCATCCTATTTTTCTTCATCCTGTTTGTCCTCTCTCTCATTTTACCCTTTCTTTCACCACCAGTGCTTTGCTTCTGTCTACCAACTCCTCTTATTTGCCCTCCCTTCTGTCAGTCCTCACTCCCTCTTTGCTTAATCTCTTATCCTCCCTGACTTCCCTGTCAGGTAAGATAGATTTTTGCATTCAAACTGATTGTATATATTGAGCTAATACTGATGAGAATAAAGTTCAAGTGATGCCTATCACCCACCCTTCCATCCTTCCCTCTTTAGCATCTCTTCATGTGAAAAAAAAATTACCCCATTCTACCTCTCTCTTCCTTCTGTTCCTACTGTATTCCTCTTTCTCATCCCTTAATTTTTTCATGTTATTCCCCCAAATTCACCTTATGCTCATGCCTTGTGTGTATTCTTTCTATCTGTGTTATTAGTGATACAGATTTTAAGATTTAGAAGTATCTTCTTCCCATGTAGGAATGTAAATAGTTGAGCTCTATTGAATCCCTTATGTCTTTTTCTCCATTTTTCACCTCTTTATGCTCCTCTTGGATCTTGATATTGGAGGTCAAATTGTTTTGTCTACTTATGAAAGCTTGAAATTCCCCTATTTCATTGAATGACCAATTTTTCCCTTGGTCTATTGTACTTAATTTTGCCAGGTAAGTGATTCTTGGTTGTAGTCCTCGCTCCTTTGCTGGAACGTGTTCCATGACCTCAAGTGTTTATTTTTTTCATAATTCTCTTGCATCACTCTCATTTCTTTCCCCAACTTTTCTTCTACCTTTCTTATATGATTTGTAAGCTTCTTTTTGAGTTCCTCCATAAGCTCTTTCTGGGCTTGAGATCACTTCATCTTTTTCTTTGGGGCTTTGCCCATAGGGGCTTTGTCATTGTCCTCTTCTGAGTTTGTGTTTTAATCTCCCATGTCACCATAATAACTTTCTATGGTCAGATTTTTTTTTTGTAGTTGTTTGCTCATCTTTTTTGTCCTTTTTCCTTTCTTTTAAAATTGATTTCTTCTCCCAAGGTAGAAAGGGCCAGTGCTCTTTCTCAGGTTTCCTTTACCAGTGGTTGCAGGCCCTAACTGTTTACCTGATGCTTTACTGACATTGCCCTGAAGCCCATGGAGGTGTGGCCACCTAAGCATACCTGTTTACCTCTAGGATGTGCTGAAGCACATGGAGGTCTGACCTACTTTCTTGTCACTCTGGAGGATGTCTCTTTCCCCAGAGCTACACAAAAGCATGTGATGGTTCTGAAAACTGGAGTCTGCTGGTTCCCCTGGCTATGCTAAGGCACATGGGGATTCCTGTGTTGATGTTTGCCTGCTCCACCACACTGGGGCTTAGGACCTCCCACTAATTTGCTGAAGTGGAGCTTGCTGTTGACTTGCCAGGGCATCTCCTTTCCTGGACTACTCTACCCTTTTACCAGAATGAGATGGACATTTCTTGTCAATCCTCCAAGTATCCTGGGCTAAACGATTGTTCCATTCCATCTTTCCCCTGGTTCTGCTGTTCCAGGAATTATTCTGGGGCACTATTTTATGGTTGATTGGAGGTGAATATGGGAAAGCTACAGCAGCTTACTGCTTACTATGTCATCTTGGCTCTTGGAAGTCCCATTCAAGTCAGCTTCTGTTTGACTCACTTTACTCATCTTAAAACTCAATATAAATGATTTCTTCCTCTTCCTCCTCCTCCTTCTTCTTTTATCTCTGTTTTAGGAAAATCACCTTAGTGGCTGAATGGAAGATGGATTGGAATGAAGAAAGAATTGAGGAAGGCAAACCCAAAAGCAGCTATTGCAATAGTCAATGTAAGATAATGAGATCCTACACCAGAGTTGTGGCAGTATCAGAGGAGAAAAGTGATGTATTCAAGTAATGTCACAATGGTGAAATTGACCTTTGCCTTGACAACAGCTTAGATATGGAGGGGTGAGAGACAGTGAGGTATCCAGGATGATTCCTAGATTTCAGACTTGAGGGACTGGGAAGGTGGTGTTGCCCTCTATAGTAATAGGGAAGGCAGAAGCAGGGGATGAGTTGTTGTGAGGATCAAATGACATCGTCATCATCATCATCATCATCATCATCATCATTATCATAGCTAGCATTTATATAGCGTTTTAACATTTACAAAGCACTTTACATATATTATCTTATTTGATCTTCACAGCAACCCTGTGTAGTAGGTGCTATTATGCTCATTTTACAGATGAGGAAACTGAGGCTGAGAGATAATATATGTAAGGCTCTCTGCAAACATTAGTCTTATATAAATGTGAGCTATTGTAATTTCTTTCTTCTTTCTTTTCTTTCTTTCTATTCTTTCTTTCAAGGATAATCATCCTCTCAAAAAAATTAAAAACAGGCTCTGTCATGCAGTTTTAAAGCAAGGAAATATGATATTAAAAAGAACCCCAGTTTCATTACTTAAAATGGCAAGTGAAACAATAGCTCAAGATAAGCATGAAAGAGCTCTTCATATACATATACATGGCACCCTAAGAGAGAACCATGGAGGGCTTATTAGGTAATACTCAAAATGATTCCAGTGAGACTGATGATAACCAGTTTCACATATTGGAGAGAGAAAAGAAAGGATTACAAAAAGCATCAATGAGCTGCTTCTTGTTCTCCAATCCATCAGCAATAAACATGAGAATAGAATCCAGATTTCTGGATCCTTCAAACAGTGTTTTCCATTTTCTCTCCTGGCCTCTGTTGCCCCATTAGACCCCATTCACTCACAGGGTCCCTTGCCCGTTCTCCTTACTGACTGATGATTTCATGCCAATGTTGAATAAACTATCCAAAACCATGTCAAAGAAATGCTGCAGACATAGTACTACAGTTCAGTAAATCACAGGTTCTCACTTAACCTGGGGTCTGTGAACTTAGTTTTCTTTTTTTTAAAAAATTAATATTTTATTTTCCCCAATTATATGTAAAAACAGTTTTTACCACTCATTTTAAAAATATTTTGAGTTCCAAATTCTCTCCTTTTCTCCCTTTGCTTCTCCCCTGCACCCCCACTCACACTTTCAATATAATTGATATTTCATTTCCTTCAATTACAATAAGAAATAAGATTCATGAATCTGCCCAAGGACTCCATGACACACATAAAAGATGAAGAACCCTTGAATTAAAACATTGGTTTTGTTTGGTTGAGTTGGTGTTGTAATCTATTTTATTTTATTTTTCCACAGTGGGCCTGCAGTTTCATCAGTGTGGGAGCTCCACATGAGGAAAAGCCTTCTACTAATAAGTGGAAATATTATGCCATATAGTCTCAGATCACTACCCTGGAGCACTGAGAGGTCAAATGACTTGTCTAGTGTCACAAAGATAGGTATGGGTGAGAAGTGGGATTTGAACCCAGGGCTTCCTGACTCTGAGGACAGCTATCTATCTATATTGCCTCAATAAGAAAAAAAGAAATGATGACTGGGAAACACCGGAAACACTGTATGAAAGAAAATATAGTACACATGAGGTACTGACGAGGTAGTCTGGGAAATAATTCTTAAAAATCATTAAGTGATTAAAACTTCTGTTTAGTTAATAGAATAACAGAGCCCCTTTCAATTCCTCCCAAGTCCCCATTATTGTGATAATTATTATATGGTCTATTTAGATATATTTCTCACAAGCTCCCAGTAATTCTCTTACTAAACAAAGCCAGATGACCACATACTCAAAGCAAATACATTTAATAGAACAGAATAATAGGCAATAGTGTGGAATTAAGTCAAGTATTAAAGATCTCTCCAGAAACAGTATGGAGAGGAAAATGGGTATTCAAGTCCCAACCCTAAAACATATGAGCTGTGTGACCCTGGACAAATTGATTAACCTCTTAGACTTTAGGTAACTCTATTAAATAATAGATATAGTGCCAATCTACAAGCAGCAGCTAGGTAGTAAGTGGATAGAGCATTGCAGTCAGGAAACCCACAATTCAAATCTGATCTCAGATACTTACTAGCTCTATGACCCTGGGCAAGTCACTTAACCCTGTTTGTTTCAGTTTCCTGATCTCTCAAATGAGCTGAAGAGGGAAATGGCAAACTACTCCAGTATCTTTGACAAGAAAAACCCAAGTGGGGTCATGAAGAGTCAGACATGATTGAAAACCAACTGAACAACAAAAAATGAGAAGAATAATAGCTTCTACCTCCCAGGGTTGTTGAGGAGATAAAATAAAAAAATATTTGTGAATCATTTTGCAAATCCTGAAGTGCTATATAAAGGCTATCATCGTTATCATTATTGTATATGCTGTGTCTATAGATACATAGATGTAATCATATATTGCATATATAGCATATAAGAAATCTGCTACTGTATTTTTAAATTTCTCTTGCAAAGAGGTGACATGAAACTCATGCTCAGCTTTCTGAGAACCATAGTCTCAAGATTTTTTTCTCCAATGACTGAAGCCCTCTTGACTTTAGGACTTTGAAGAAATGAAGGTGTTTGTAGGTCATCTCCCTGACTCTAACAATGCACACTGGCCCTCCCTACTATTTAATTCACACTTAAATGTGTCTATTTACTTTTTGTCTCAATAAAATACAACTTTGTCTTTGATATCAACTACTTTGTCTCAATAAGATACAATGAAATACATATTTCAAGTTTTCTTGCCCTCCTTCCTCAAAATTCAAACCAATTGAATGAAACAATCTTCCTAACTTCTTGCACGTCTTGGTACTAGATACGTTTTTCTATATGTAGAAAATAGAAGTGTGATAGAGTGACAATCAGAATGCCCCTTATTGTGGTGTAGTGTTAATCCTGAGTTCTCTCAACTGATGCTAGTATGATACAAGATCTGGCAGTTCGTACCATCCTGGAAGAGCTCTGAGTATCAGCTATAGAAAGGTTCACCACCAACAATAGGCTGGACACTTGGTGATGGATTCTTTACCTATGAAAATAAGCACATTAGTATCTGCTGCAAAAGATGAAGACGTAGGAAAATGTGACAAATAATTTGATAAGACCTTCCAAATCTTGACAGAAATAAAATAACTAATAACTGAGTTGAGAAAATTGGAATAAATTCCTAAACTAGCTGTTTAGGTTGATAGTCAACTTGTCAGAGCAAAGATAAAAGAAAAAACAAACAAGAAAGAACAAAGATAAGGAAAAGAGATGATGTCAAATTAAAATATCTCATTTCTGACCTATTCTATTCAAATGAGTAATTGATGATGAAAATGGGACACAGACAGAAGAAAGGACATGGGCAAAAACTCCAACAATTTAATACAGAAGTTTAACTAATGTAAGTCAATTGCCAAAACAAGTAGACTAGATGATCCTAAAAAAAAAAAAAAAACTTACAGTACAATCTCTTGACTTGACTCTTAGAGAAATATGGTGACCAAGGGCAACATAAGTTTAGAGTATTAAGCTCATTATTTGTAAACACCAAACAAACAAACAAAAACTCTTACAAAGAATGATGATGGAATGTTATAATATTATAAGAAGAGAGAAGCAATAGACAATAAAAATCTATTTAAATAAAGCTTAGTGAGAGGCCCAACTAATCAGTCATTCATGTGGCATTTAAGGATGAAAGTGGAAGAATACCAAATGTAAAAAATAGTAAAAGATCTGCAAAGATTAATTATTTTTCACTATCAGGACAACTGGGCCACCACACTTGAATTCCAATATAATAGTTCCTTAAGTGTGTGTAAAGGAGGTAGAAATAGCAGAACAAAATCACAGATAGAGAAGATTTATTCTGGAGGTAAAATAATATACAATGGCACCAAGTGATCTATTCAGAAGGTTTCAGAAGAAAAGGAAGATCAAAAAGAGAGTATAAAAATAATCCTTAGACCTTGGTGGTGAAAGAAGGTAACCCAGAGAATAACTAGCAACCTAAATGCCTATTTTCTCATCTATAGAAAATTGTTATGAGGATCCACTATCCACACACTGAAGGCATCATTCATAAGGAATAGGGAACAAGTGATATTTTACAGAAGACCATATATGTAATGATACGATTTTTTGAAACATTAAATAGATACAAAATCCCACTGTGTTTATTATATATGTGTGTGTATACATATGTGTGCATGTATTGATTGGGTAGAGCAGTTTATTTTCCCAAAAGGTGTTTTTCTTCCATACATCAAAAGTATTTATATAGAATCACAGACTTAGAGTTTGAAAGAGTCTTGGGGATTGTAATGCCAATGCGATACCCACAGCAGCCGGGGAAGATCTTCCTATTCCATTAACATTACAGGGTCATCTAATCCAGTCTCCTCATTTTATAGATGAGAAAAAGTCACAGAGAAATTAGGTGATTGGCCAAGCAAAACGATGATATATTTTGTAAGTGGATTTTGTGAGGCTTAATAAGGTAACATATATAAAGGTTTTTTTCAAACCTCAAAGAGCTATTTAAGTTCTTATTATTCATATTCTAAATCTAATTTGTCAGAAGTGTAAATATGCAGAAAAAAACTCGATGGTACAATGAATCATGTGATGGACTTGAAATAAGGAAAGCATGAGTTCAAATCTAAACCCAGATGCATAGGTCTTTGACCCTGGGAAAACTGCTTAACTTCTTAATTTAACTTCTTGCTGTCTCAGTTTCCTCATCTGTAAAATGTGGATAATAATAGTACCTACTTCATAAGATTATTTCAAGATAAAAGGAGATATTTGTGGACAGTTTCACAAATCTTTAAGTGCTATATCTACATAAATGTGATTAATATTTTTGAGAGCTGTTCTTTCAAGACCAGCACTAACAACATCCAGAATGGATGAAATCCTTGTAAGCAACCCCCCTTTCTGCGAAATACAAATTTCTCTGTTTGACATTTAACACCCTTCATGATTTGGCTTCAACCTACTTTTCCCACTTTATTTTATATCACCTCCCTCCCTAACTGAACTCTGTGCTCTAGCCAAATTATCCTTTTTCCTGTTCCTAGTACATAACTGTCCATCTTCTATCCGTATGCCTTTGTATTGGCTGTCCGTTATGTCTAGAAAGTACTCTCTTTACCTACACCTCATAGAATCTGTAGCTTCTATGGATTTACCTAAACATTACCTTCTACACATAGTTTTTCCTTAGTCCATTCTCCCTTCTAATACCTCCTCAGTGCAGAGAAGGGAACAAGCCTTTATATAGTGTCTATTATGTGCCAGGCACTAGAGTGAACACTTTTTATAGATATAATCTCATTTGATCCTCACAACAACTTTGAGGTGCTATTATTATCCCCAGCTTACAGCTGAAGAAACAGAGGCAAACGAAGATCAAATTGCTTGCCCCAGATCACATAGTTACTAAATATCCAAGGTCAGATTTGAACTCAGTCCTTCTTATTTCCAGGTCTAGCAGTTTATCTACTGTACCACCAGCTTCTAGGTGCTGGTGCCCTTAAGTAGTGTGCTTGTAAATGTTTAACAGTTACTTCTCAAAAATAGTGACTTACACATGTTTAAATTACCATTCAGTCAGTCAATTGGACTATTCTTTTTTATTGTCCTAAACAGCTCATTGTAATTAATGAATCATGTGATGGTACCGACACATTCAAAATTAAAAGTTTAATCAGCATTATTAACATTTTCTCATCTCTTTAATTATAATGAACAAATTGATAAGGCAAACCCTGAATTGTAGCATTAGCCAATTTCTTAAGTATAAAAGCTCATACTGAAAATTTAATAATCATCTCTTATGGAGAAGCTCCATCTGGCTCTAGCATAACCCTGGACACTGTTCTCCATCCCCAAACCACTTTGTTTTTATGTTGCACCTCTCTTTTATCTACCAATTGTCTCTTCAAAGTGTATGAAATATCCTTCAGTTCAGGGATTGATTTCATTTTTGTGTTAGTGTTCTCGGTGGCTCAGTGTCTGGCCCCCAGTAGATTCATAATAGATACTTAATGTGTTCGGAGCCTATTGATAGATTTCCAGGCCTTTCTCCATTTTTATCCTGCTTTCAATATCTTTTATTGCCAGATATCATGGTTTCTCTCTAGCCTTAGGGGAAGTGGCTCTCTTAATTCATAAGAGGTCACGTGTGAAGGTAAGTTTGCGAGATATATTTTACTGGCAAATATCAATGTCATCAATGTTTGGCTAATGTATGCCCTCACAGAGCAAAGCTTCAGATTGCTGCCTGAAGTGTTCCTAAATTGGTGAGTGCCTCTGGAACTCAATATTTCTGCTCTCTAAAATCACCACCCCAAGTGGCCTTGCCACCACTGTCTGAGACTTAGGTCTGTGGTAAAATGACCACCAGATCATGATTATTCTGTATCATGTACCTACATTTTGGGGGCAAAGAGTTATGATAGAAATGTTAAGAGCATATATTCAACAAAACAGACAAAACGGTCATGGTAATCATGGGAAAGAGGCTCCTTTCTTCTAAGAATGGATTTGTGTCAATAAAAGCAGAGATGTTTGCCCATGTCCTTCAAAGAGCTGGGGGAAGGACGAGGGGTGATGGATGGCGCTTCTGAGTGTATGAGTCCTTCATAGTCACTGAAATGCCACAATCCCTTTTACAAGTCTACTGATAAGCCTGGCTATGTTTAGCAAGTTTTGCCAATAGACTTTATATCAGCAGAACCGAAGTGCCATTTAACACGTTGGGTGTGCTGTCATCACACAATGTTTATCCCATTCCTTGCCCTTAAGCTGACGGCTGATGTTACAGCCAAATACAAATCTTGATCTTCAGTGTTATTGTAGAAGTTTAAAGCTTGCCTACACACACACATACACATACACACACACACACACACACACACACAGAGTTAAAATGTCTCCAATGTAAATAATATACTGTTTTGAGGGAACCAAAGGAAATTAATCTTGCAATCTTTGGATAATGAGAAGTGGAGACTCATTTTTCCCCCCTAGTGTTATCTTAAAGCCATTTGGGATTTTTCTCTTTCCAGCCTATTTGAACTAAAGAATATGGAGATGGGATGAAAGTATTACCATAAGCCAACTTAGACTTTTTTAATTTAAAAAAAACATTCTGGTTTCTCTGAAGAATTCATCCCCAGAGAACAAGTAAACATTACATTGCCACACAATCTTGGAAATTTAAAAATATTGCAGAGAATAGGATGCCCCTGGGAATCTTTATTATGCTATACAAGATTCAAAAGAGTTATTTGTGGAAATTTCAATCCTTGTCAGTTATAATATGTTCTGCAAAATATCCTGCAAGATGACAGTACTCATAAGATGCAGACTGAACCACAGAAACGTCAACAACAAATAGGTTACAACTAACATTTCTGTAGTGTTTTGTGTATATACAGAGCAAATTTATCAGTCAGGTTGTTCTATTTAGGATGAACTAAAGTCAGTACTTGGGATTTTGAAAACTGAATCAGTAGAGGAAGACGCAGGCTTAACAATTCTTCTTAAACAAGTTTTGTTGTCTGCCAAGTGTATGTTAAAATCACACCAGATTCCATGACAGATGTGACCACAGAGACAACTTTATTCAACAGTTTGTTGAGTATTAATAACAAGTCAAGCACAAAACAGAGAGGAAGTAGGTCAAGGTGTTCTCCAGGGTCATGAAAGATGTCCTGTGGAGAATCTAAAAAACAGAGACATTCCTTATGGGTGGTAATATTCCGCAAATATTACTTTTTACATATATCATTGTTGATTCCATTGTACTCTAGAACACCACAGGGTATTCAAAATGAAATTTGGAATCTCTTAAAGTAGTTTGTCCTACTTCATAAAAATCTGGAAAGACTTAGATGAACTGATGCCAAGTGAAGTGAGTAGAACTAGAACACTGTATACTGTAACAGCCACATGGTGTGAAGACTGACTTTGATAGACTTAGCTCCTCTTAGCAATGCAAGGATCTAAGACAGCTCCAAGACTCATCATGGAAAAGTGCTATCCACTTCCAGCAAAAGAACTATGGAGTCTGAATGTAGATTGAGCATATTATTTGCACACTATCTCTCTCTCTCTCTCTCTCTCTCTCTCTCTCTCTCTCTCTCTCTCTCTCTCTCTCTCTCCTCTCTCTCTCTCTCTCTCTCTCTCGCTCTCTCTCTTCTGTGTTTCCTGTGTTCCTCTCATTGGTTCTAATTCTTACGTACAACATGACAAATATGAAAATAGGTTTAATGTGAATGTATGTGGTAAGTCTATATCAATTTACACAGTCTTGGCAGGGAAGGGGAAGGTAGGAAGATAATTGTGGAACTCAAAATCTTATGGAGGTGAATGTTGAAAACTAAAAATAAATTTTAAAAATTATTGTCATGCCAGATAAAAAAAAAGAAATGGTTTGTCCTAACCATCTACACTGAAAAATAAAGTGTATGGGAAAAATTCTATTATTTCATGTTACCATATGAAGTTGGCAGCACACTGAGTTTGTCCATCAATATATTTATTATATTGTATGCTTATCCTTTATCTAATCTAAGTGACCCATTCAGCACAGATATCATAAGACTCTACAAAGCAAAACATTATTCCAATACCAGTTGTGACTTAGCCCTTTTACCCCAATGCTCCCTGCATGTGTGCCTTACATTGTACTCTAAGTCTGAGGGTACTCCTTTTATGGATGCTGTTCAGAAGAGGGGGTTTTGATGTGTTATTACAGTTCCTGTTTTGACATTTCAATAAACGCTTTTGGTAAAAGTGAAGTATACTAACTGTTAATGGCAAGTGCAGTCATGCGTACCCAACCAGCAAGTTCAAGTAAAAGTTTCAGGGATTGCCACTGAGGAGACATTACAGCTGTACAGAATACTGTACAGAATATGATACTATAGCTCCATATTAATAAAATCTATTTGGGAAGTTTAGTTAATCAAGGCATATAATAATGTCTAGCATTTATATAGCACTTTAAGGTTTGAAAAGCCTTTTAAAAGTTACTCTTACAAAAGCCCTGGAGCTCTTAGTGCTGCTACTATTCCTAATTTACAAATGAGGAAATTGAGGTTGAAGGAGATGGAGTTATTTACCCAGGGTCACACAGACAGTAAGTATTTGATTCTAGATATGAATACTCTGTGCAACCCAGGTCCACTGTACCACCTAGCTGTGCAAGCCTTGCCTGAGACAAATGTCTATGCATACATCATATGTAATGTACATATAATAGAAGGAGATCCAAAGGCAAGTACCATGGCACCATAGGGTTCCAGTTTTTCTACCTCTCTGCTATTCATTTTCTTCTTCTCTAATGAAATACAATTCAGTAGAATCACTGCCTCTCCATTCATCCACTGGCTCCCAGCTCCTAATCCAGCTGCAAACCACTTCTTACCCTATAGGCTACAACTCTGTCTTATTTTTTTTTTTGACATCTAACAAGACTGACTGTAGAACTGCACTTGATCACTTCCTTTCCTAACCACTCCTGTACTAAAAAGTGGTACAGGAAGACTCTTCCTGTGCAAATGGCAGCAACTGTGTCTCTCCCTATCCCAGTCCCACACCATCCTATCCTTCTGATGGCATAGATATTGAGTGAACAACTCAGATGGACAAGCAGTCAAGCCAGAAGTCTGTCAGGGGATTCAGTGAACTGGATCACACTTAGAAAAATATGCAGTGTCTTCAGTTTTCTCAAACTTTGGCTGCCACAAAAGCTCATCTTCTTCAATTTGACTCAATTCAACAAGACTATATTAAGTTCTGTCTCTGTGCAAAGCACTGTGCTAATGCCAAAGAGTCAAAAATAAAAAATGAAAAATAGTCCCTACCCCTAAGGAGCTTACTTACATTCTCATGTCAATAGTCTTTCAGTGATGCTACGTGATTGAAAATCATGGAACACCATCCTGGAAGAATGAGAATTGAGGACAATGCAAGAGATAACGGGGAGATCCATGGTAGATATAAGCAAGCTGAAGCATATCAGCAATGACTGTGTGGATACAAGAAGCAGCATAAGAGAAACCATAGCATATTCATAAAATGAGGTGGGTCACTTCTTTTGGAAAGGAAGTGTTAACATATGGGCATCTGAATGCTGTCATGATATCCATAAAAAATATTAAAATATCTATAGGATGACCATTCCTCTTTGGAGAACTTATGGAAAGATACAGACAAGAATCTCAGAAGATGAGGATATTGGATGAGTATTAGATATACTGCTGTTGGTAATACTCACAATGATGAGATCAGAGATCCATTAAAGTATCAAAGAAGTATATATATATGCATGTATGTGCCTATGCATATATACATAGTATGCCTATATTTATATAGTATATATTGGTCCAAGCAAAGGCTTTGATTTCTGCCCACCCCCCAGAAATATCTGGGTTCTATCAAATGTTAAGTATCCCTATGAATATATTATGTTTCAACCCTAGATATTTTTTCCTTTGAGAAAAGCCTCTATGAAGTGATGCCAAGTGAAGTGAGCAGGACCAAAAAAGCAATATGTTCAATGTCTAAAACATTTCTTAAGTCACCAAGCATTTATTAAGAACTTACTGTGTGCCAAGCATTGTCCTAAGCACTAGGGATACAAAGAAAGGCAAAAATAAACCAAAAACACACAATCTCTTCCCTGAGGAAGCTCACATTCAAATGGAGAAGACAATATAGACAGTGTCCCAAAAGTCTCAGACCAATGATAAGTTTTAATATAAGAATAGATGAAAGGTAACCTCAGAGGGAAAGCACTAAGGGGATGGGAGATGGAAGACTCAGAACTGGGAAGGGATTCCTGTGGCAAGTGGGATTTGAGTTTAGTCTTGAAGAAAGCCAGAGGAGCTAGCAGATGGAGAGGAGTAGAAGAGCATTCCAGGCATGAGAAACAGTCAATTAAAATGTTTGGCATTAGGCAATAGTATTTTGTTTGAGGAAGAAGATAGAGGGAAGTAAAGTGTATAAAGACTACAAAGGTAGAAAGGGTCCATACTATGAAGGATTTTTTGTAAATAGTGGATTTAGTATTTGATCCTAGAGGTAACAGATAGCTACTGGAATTTATTAAGTAGAGGGATGACACAATCAGATCTACTCTTCAAGGAGATCAGTTTGGCAGTTGAGTGGAGGGTAGGGTAAGGAGGTAAGGGTAGGAGTAAGGGTGACTTGTGGTGGGGAGACCAACCAGCTGGACACTGTAATAGTCCAGGCGTGAGCTGATGGGGGTTTACACCAGGGTGCGGTTGTGAACCTGAAAGAATAAGGTGATGGCAGTATCTTCAACAATAATAGGAAATGTGAGGAGAAGGGAGGGTTTGGAAAAAAGGTAATGAGTTGGAAATACTGAGTTGAAGTATAACATAACAAAAATCAAAATTGAACAGTATGGAATTATAATGACCAAGCTTGTCCCCAAAGACATAATGAGAAAATGAATCTCCTTCCCATCCTTTCAGAGGTGGAAGAGGGAGGAAGTATCTATGGATATAGGACACTACATATTTTGTCAGACATGGTGATTAGTTTTGCTGAACTGCTCTTTTTCTAACTTATTTTTTTGTCCTTAAAGATACATGATGAGAAGTATCATCTCTGTAGGTGCAGGCAAGAGCAATGGAGGGAGAGTCTCAGAGTCCATGCTCATTCTTGATGCCTACGGAGTGTACACATCAGTCTACGGGGCCCTTTGACAAACCTCATAAACTCATATCTGACCTCCCAATGGGAATCGCCAGTGTCAGGGCCATTTTTGGGGGTCCTTTGTCATTTAATGATGAGAGAACAGTACGTGGTGACATCATTTTGCTTTGCTGTCTATCCCACACCTACTCTTGTGCCCTGTGTATTTGTCACTGAGGACAAAGTCTTTGCTGCAGTTTTTAATATTACCAACAATAAACATGATCAGAATTTTCAAAAAATTACATATATGTGTGTGTGTTATGTAACATGTGGGTATTATGTAATACACATATATATTTTGCCTGGTAGTTATTTTGGGCTTTAGAAACGTGAGTTATATCATTATTAGTTATGTCAAAACTCTTACAAAATAGCATTGGGGTCAAAGAATAAATCAAAGTACAATTTATGATTTTCCAAATTAAAAAAATATTTTGAAAGACATTCATTCTTAAATAGTTCACCATTTAAATAAACAACCCAACATGCGGAAACACTACACACTCTCCTAACTACAATCACCACAGATGGGATTCTATTTATTTAAGAGGTGGCCATGATATAATGGAAAAAACCCTACACTTGAAATCACTTGACCTGGATCAACTTCTAACTTATTAATTATAGAACCACAACAACATCGCCCTGAGCCTCATTTTTCTCATTTATAAAATGGGGATGTTATGAAGAAAGCCCTCCGTAAACCACAAAATACTATAAAATATTCGTCATTATTGTTCATGGACATTAACCAGCTTAAAGTTATTTCGTTTTTCTCTCTAGTTTTCTTTCCTCTTGTCGTTTCTTTAAACCTGTTGCTTAATTATCTATGATAGCCTATTTTTGCTTTCTTCCTTTGGTTAGACTTTGGAATTTTGATTTTTCCTTTCCCTTTGGTTTTATTTCTTCTCCTTTATCTCTATGTCTAAGCGGCTTTTCTATCTGTTTTGCTTTAACAGGTACTTTCTGTTTCACCACTGACTCACTCGGTATTCAGGGTAGATTTGAGTTCATGCCATTGACTCACTGTAACTTCAACTAGTTGCCACATTTAGAAGCAATGCTTCAGATTGTCTCTGACCCAGAGAGGCAAGGAGACAACATCAGTCTAAGCAAATGAAAACCCAAAATACACACTTAGCTAAAATGGGGTTGTAAAAGAAGTTAGGGTTTGTTTTTTTCCTCTAGGAAGTTAAATCGCATATGTCAGGTGATCCTACAGAGAGAACATCTGATTCACATGGAAGGCAGAAGAGGAAGAGGGCTGAAGAGTGGAAAGTGACTGATACATCCTGGCCTTAACAGTTTCAGTCATAAGCTTGCCAATGTCAATCTTTGCTCCGGGGCTGATGAGAGGGTTCCACAGAGTAACTTAATCCCTGGTGTCAGTCCCAACTGTGCATGTCTTAGACTCTCTGGGCCTCCCTTTCTAGGACGGAGGAAGGTAATGGCAATGAGAGAGGTGCAGTAGGACTAGCCAAGTCCCACTTACCAAAACAGAGCTCTGGTGATCTGAGGAGCTCTGCACACTGTAGGAACTGAATAAATGTTTATCGAAAGAATGAATGAATTTCCCTCCTGTCCAGAACCATAACAAGAAAGTGAGTCACTTGCCTCGGGCTCATGAAAAGCTGAAGGAGTACAGAAAAAAAATATATAAAATATGCATCCATTCTCGCAAGCACTCCATGCCATGGGGAAAGAGGGGCCTAGTTTTACATTCTTGCCTTGGGTGCGCAATTAGCTAGTTAGAGAAATGCTTCTATGATTTGACAGGAGTTCTCCTTCAGAACCAGTTACTGCTCGATCTTCTCTTGCTTTTCTATAACTTCCTGTGCTTTCCTGTAGGTTCATTCCTGCCATGTTGAAGAGACTAGGGAAGAACTTCCTGACCTTTTTCATTCCAGTGGCTTAAGTTCCAAAGTTTGCCACAGCACAGATAGGGTCACATGACTGCTGTTACCCTCATCAAGTACTGATAGAGCCCTCTAAAGAAATGGGGATTAAGAGTTTGACATGCTTCCCTAAAATAAAGGCACATCTTTTGCCAACAGTAATATTTTCTAGTAATGTTGTATGACTGTGAGTCATGAAATATTTGTCAAAAAGACTAAAAGAGGAACATTATCCAAAGCATGATGAAGAGACCCATGATGACCAAAAGTAGACCAAACCATAAAACCAACCAAGAATTGTATAGGAATTTCATCAGAGAGATGTCTCAATAGAAAAAGAGGTGGACTAGCTGTGGAAAGAAAAAGAGACAAATAGCCCATTATGTTCCATCTCCCACTTCTATGCCTTTGGCCACACTATACCATGTCTAGAAAGCATTCATTCCCCTATTCTGCCTCACAGAATATATCACTTCCTTCAGAACTCAACTCATGCTGTGTCTCGCAGAAAGTCCATCCTAATTCCTCTAGTAACTAGGGTCTTTCTCTATCCCCTAAAAATTATTTTGTACAAATTTTTTTTGACATGTAAATGTTATTTCATGCTATTTCCTTCTAATAAAATGTAGACTCTTTGAGGGTAAGAACTATTTCATTTTTGTCTTTGTATCTCCAGCACCCTAGCATATAGGCATTTAGTTATAGAATGATGAATGACTTATTGGCATGCATAAAATATCAAGAAAATCCGAGAACTTCCTCTCCCATTAGCATTTGGGGTGAGCTATCTGTGGTAGGATGATGACTCACAGAATATGAGAAGGCAAGGGTGAGCAACAAGATGTATCACACTGAACAGTATACATCCAAGATCAGAGATCTCTCCAAATCTGCTGAAGACTTGAAGTTAATACCCAGCTCAAATCCTGACCTTGATACCTATTAACTGTGGAAATGTTTATTGGATTGGATTCGTTTGGGTTGTCAGTTCACCTGAGCATCAATTTCCTCATCAGTGAAACTGGAATGACAGCACTTTTACCACTTACTTCGCAGGGTTGCTGAAACAAACAAGCTTTGTAAAACTATGCTACCAATGTGTGATTTATTATGATTGCCTGGTTCTAAGGAATTTACAATTTCTTTCAGTCTCACCAACATAGGAACCTCCTAGTAGTTCTTCTTCCAAAGCACACTAGCAACTCATCTGCCTTTTATCATTTTAGAAAATTACTTGGGGCTGGGGGTGGAGCCAAGATGGCAGCATAGAAGCAAGGACCTGTTAGAGCTCTCCCCTGAAAACTCTTCAAAAAACCTGTAAAAAATGACTCTAAAAAAACTTCTAGAGAAGCAGAAGCCACAAAAGTACAGACTGAAGCAAATTCCCAGCCCAAGACAATCTGGAAAATTGACAGGAAGTGTCTATACCATGAGGCTAGGAGTGGAACAGAGTTAGGCAGGGGTGGACAAAGCTAGAACAGGCCATAGAGGACTAAATCGCTGACAGCTGAGGTGGTTTCCAGACTTTTCAACCCACCAATGCCAAAGACAGCTTCAAAGATCAGTAAGAAAAGTCTCTCACCTGGCTAAGAGGGGAGTATGGTTTGGCCCCAGCCCCAGTCCCCACCCCAGCCCCTGGGTGGCAGCAGCCACTACCAAAGAAGAGGTTGCTCTTGGAGACTTTACACTTAATAAAGAGTTCAAAAGTCAAGTAATTTGCTGGGAAAATGAGCAAATGGGGGAAAAAGAAACAGACCATAGAGTCTTACTTTCTTGGTGAAGAGGTATTTTCTTATGTCATTGGTGATAAGGAAGATCAAAACATACAGTCAGAAGAAGACAACAAAGGCAAAGTTCCTGCATCCAAAGCCTCCAAGAAAAATATGAATTGGTCTCAGGCTATCAAAGAGCTCAAAAAGAATTTTGAAAATCAAGTAAAAGAAGTAGAGGAAAAATTGGGAAGAGAAGTAAGAGTGATGCAAGAAAATTATGAAAAACAAGTCAACAGCTTGCTAAAGGAAACCTCAAAAATTCTGAAGGAAATAACACCTTTAAAATTAGACTAACCCAAATGACAAAAGAGGTCCAAAAAGCCAATAAAGAGAAGAATGCCTTAAAAAGAAGAATGGGTGAAGTGGGAAAAGGTCCAAAAGCTCACTGAAGCAAACACTTTGGTAGAGGGACAGGTCAAACAGAGAATAGACTTAAATGGAGGGTGGGACAGGATAGAGAGAAATATAATTAGTTTTTCACAAAATAACTGTTACGGAAGTATTTTGCATCACTATACATGTAGAACCCATATTGAATTGCTTGCCTTCTCAATGAAGGTGGATAGGAATAAGGGAAGGGAGAGGATGTGGAACTCAAAGCTGTAAAAATGAATGTAAGAAATTGTTTTTACATGCAACTAGGAAATAAGATATATAGGCAATGGGGTATAGAAACCTATCTTGCCCTAGAGGAAAATTGAAGGGAAGGGGATAAGAGGGAGGGAAGGGTGATACAAGGGAGGGCAAATGGGAGGAAAGGGTAATTAGCATGAACATTGTCCTTGAGTGCAAGTGAGGGGGAGATGGGAAGAAAATTTGAAATTCAAAATTTTGTGGAAGTAAATGTTGAAACTGAAAATAAAAATTTTTTTCCAGTTTGTTTATTTTTAGTTTTCAACATTCATTTCCACAAAATTTTGAATTTCAAATTTTCTCCCCATCTCTCCCCTCCCCCTGCTCCAAAATGCCATGCATTTTTATTACCTCTTCCCCCAATCTACCCTTCCTTCCATCACACTCCTCTCTTCCCTTATCCCATCTTCTCTCTTTTCTTGTAGGACAAGATAGATTTTTATGCCCCATTACCTGTATTTATTTCCCAGTTACATGCAAAAACAATTCTCAACACTCGTTCCTAAAATTTTGAATTCCAACTTCTCTCCCTTCCTCCCTCCCCACCCACCCACCCCTGCTCAGAAGGCAAGCAATTCAATATAGGCTATATGTGTGTAGTTTTGCTAAAGACTTCCATAAAAGTCATGTTGTGAAAGACTATCTATGTTTCCCTCCATCCTATCCTGCCCTCCACATTTATTCTATTCTCTTTTGACTTTTTCTCTCCCCAACAGTGTTTACTTCTAATTACCCCCCTGCTCTCATTTCCCTCCCATCTATCATTCCCCCTCACATCCCACTTATCCCCTTCTCCCCTGCTTTCCTGTAGTGTAAGATAGATTTTCATACCAAATTGAGTGTGCATGTTATTCCCTCCTTAAGCCAAATGTGATGAGAGTAAGCTTCACTTTTTCCCTCTCACTTTCTCCTTTTCCCCTCCATTGAAAAAGTTTTTTCTTGCCTTTTTTATGACAGATAATTTGCTCCATTCCATTTTTCCCTTTCTCTTCCCAATATATTCCTCTCTCACCCATTAATTTTATTTATTTAGATATCATCCTGTCCTATTCAACTCACACTGTGTCCTCTGTCTATACATATGTGTATAATCCCTCCAACTACCCAAATACTGAGAAAAGTTTCAAGAGTTACAAACATTATCTTTCCACATAGGAATGTAAACAGTTCAGCTTTAGTAAGTCCCTTAAGTTTTCTCTTTCTTGTTTACCTTTTTTATGCTTCTCTTGGTTCTTGTGTTTAAAAGTCAAATTTTCTATTCAGCTCTGATCTCTTCATCAAGAATGATTGAAAGTCCTCTATTTCATTGAATGACCATTTTTTCCCTTGAAGTATTATACTCAGTGTTGCTGGGTAGGAGGTCCTTGGTTTTAGTCCTAATCCCTTTGACTTCTGGAATATCATATTCCAAGTCCTTCAATCTCTTAAAGTAGAAGCTGCCAGATCCTGCATTATCCTTATTGTATTTCCACAATACTTGAATTGCTTCTTTCTGGTTGCTTGCAATATTTTCTCCTTGACCTGGGAACTCTGGAATTTGGCTACAATATTTCTAGGAGTTTTTCTTTTTGAATCTCTTTCAAGAGGTGATTGGTGGATTCTTTCAATATTTATTTTACCCTCTGGTTCCAAAATATCAGGGCAGTTTTTCTTGATAATTTCTTGAAAGATGATGTCTACGCTCTTTTTTTGATCATGGCTTTCAGGTAGTTCCATAATTTTTAAATTGCCTCTTCTGGATCTATTTTCCAAGTCAGTTGTTTTTTTTCCAATTAGATATTTCACATTGTCTTCTATTTTTTCATTCTTTTGGTTTTGTTTTGTAATTTCTTGGTTTCTCATAAAGTCTTTAGTGAGCTTTTGAACCTCCTTTTCCATTTGGCTAATTCTCCTCTTTAAAGCATTCTTCTCTTCATTGGCTTTTTGGGCCTCCTTTGCCATTTGAGTTACTCCATTTTTAAAGGTGTTAATTTCTTCAGTGTTTGTTTGGGTCTCCTTTAGCAAGTTGTTGACTTGCTTTTCATGATTTTCTTGCATCACTCTTATTTCTCTTCTCAATTTTTCCTCCACTTCTCTTACTTGATTTTCTAAATCCTTTTTGAGCTCTTTCATGGCCTGGGATCACTGCATATTTATTTTGGAGGTTTTGCATGCAGAAGTCTTGACTTTTAGGTCTTCCTCTGAAGACCTAAATTGCTCCTCTTCCATCTGAAAGGATGGGAGAAAATACCTGCTCACCAAGAAAGTAACCTTCTATTGTTTTATTCCTTTTCCCTTTTTGGTGCATTTTCCCAGTCAGTTGCTTGACTTTTCAATTCTTTGTCAAGGGCAGGGTATACTCTGGGGACCTGTAAGTTCTCAGTTTCTCCAAGGTGGCACAATCAAGGTTGAGGAGTTTATTGCTCCCCTAGCCTGTGCTCTGCTCTGTGAGCAGGATTCCCTTTCCAGGGCCTCTACTAGCTCCACCACACCAGCCAACAGTCCTCCTCACATCAGTGCCCCCACTCAAGGCTGAGATTCAGATCAGCTGCTCAATTCTCCCAGAGGTTTTAGGCCAGGGTTCCAACAATGGAAGATGCCACTGCCTGGGGCTGGGGCTAGACCGCTGCATTCCCTTCTCACGCAAGTGAAAGAGCTTTCTCACTGACCTTTGGATCTGTCTTTGGCATTTGTGAGTTGAGGAATCTGGGACCTATAGCTTCTGGCTGTTTGAAGCCCACTCCAGTCACTTCCTTGTCATGGCATGGCCCAGGCTGGTTTGCACTCCACTTACTTACCACCTGTGCTGGGCTGCCAATAATATAAAAAAAAAAAGAAAAGAAAATTATTTGGGCAATTAGAAGCTTAGTGAATTGCCCAGCATCACATGGAAAGAATGCATCACAGTTGGACCTTGAACTCAGGTCTGCTGACCTCTAGTCACTATACTCTCTATCACTTTGAAGGGTTTCTAAAACACTGATATATTATTGATAGGATGCCTCAAACATGAACCCTAGGATAGATATCCATGGAAAATTGAATAGCCCAATTATTTTCCTCCTCATAGGGATGGGATTTCTGAAGTGATATCACAATAATGGGAAGATTTTATGAGTTGGTGATAATTTTTCGGTGTCTCCCCTTTAATCAAAGTCAAACAATAGAATCAAGGATTTAGAAACTGAAGAGACTACATAGACAATCTAGCCCAAATTCTTCATTTTTTGGATGAGGCAGTGAGTAAGAGTGATGTCACATACCTAGTACAAGGTTACAAGCAAGGTCATTTGACTTGAAATCCTCCTCTCTTTTCATTGTACATTATTATAACTGAACTCTTGTCATTGGATTCCTCATCTCCTCATTCCAATCTCCTTTGCACATCCTGACAACATGTCCCAAAAGCAAGGCTCAAAAGTGACCAGAATCAACTACTGGATATGATCCTTCAGCAAAAGAATGACAGTTTTTTTAAAAAATGTGCTCTGCAAAATGAATAGTGTGACTTCAAGGTATTTTCCCTAAAGCTCCCCTCCTGTTCTCCTCAGATTCAGAGATTCAGGTCTAAGTGACCTGTAATACAGAGACCATTCTTTACCATTTTAAAAAAATTATGGATAAGCATTTCTATAGCATAGTATAAAAAAAGGTAATTGCTTATGAAACTGGAAGTCTATTATGTACAACTTGTTATTCCTTTTAAACACATAATAAAGTTATGTAAATTTCTTTTTTCCTCTCTCCCTGCTCTAGAGATGGCTACCAGGAGTTACACACCACACACATACACACATAATATACACACACATATGTAAAATCATTCTATACATCTACTTATCTGTTCTTTCTCCAGATGCAGATACCTTCTTCCTTTATAACTCCTTTGTAGTCAATAGTCAAATTGACTTATTCACTTAAAGTTGTTCTTAAAGCAATATTGTTGTTACTAAATACAATGTTCTCTTGGTCAGCTCATTTTTTCTCTTCATTATTTTGTGCAAATCTATCCATTTTTTTGTAAGGTCATTGAGCTCATCATTTCTTACAGCACAGTAATATCCCATCACAATCATATACCACAACTGGTTCAGCCATTCCCCAATTGATGGACTTCTCCACAATTTCCAGTTCTTTATCACCACAAAGAGAGTTTCTAAAAATATTTTAGAACATATAGGTTCTTTTCCTTTTTCCCTAATCATCTTTGGAAACAGATTTAATAGTGGTATTGTAGGATCAAAGAGTATAGACAGTTTAAAAACTCTTTGGACATAATTTCAGATTGCTCTCCAAAACAGTTGGATCAGCTCACAATTCTACTATTCTTTATCTAGGTCTTTCACCCTTTGTCTTCAAAGCAGTGCCTTGGGACTTTTGTAATCTTCGGAACTGCATTATTTGGCTGAGCCAACCTCCTAATGAGATTTTACTCTGAGAATTACTTACTCTGAACCATAGGACTGTAACATTTTTTGCATGTTAGTGAAAGAGCAAGGTCTGGGAGCTTATTCCCATTCCCGTAGCAAGGTAGATGCTAGCCTCACTCTACCCCCACCTTCCAGCATTCTCACACACACACAGACACACATACACACACAGATACACACACACACACACACACACACACACACACAATTTTCTCTGCTTTTGGTTCCCACTCCAATCTAAAGACCAAGAAAATGAATATAAAGAGATTTTGTATTTATATATATAGTTATAGTTATATAGATATATATGTATAGATATAGATATATACATATATAGATATAGATAGATAGATATAGATATAAATATATCACTACATTTCTCTCCCACAGTCAAACTTGGGAGCCTCTGTCCATTTTGACAATCTAATTTTGATAATCTAAGAGCATGTGTATCTAACAGAGTAGTTTAAAACTAGACCTGCTTTTTTCTTGCTTTTTCCTCATCACCTTCTGAGGGAGAATGAAGAAAAGTTCATTGGGTTCTGTTTATTGGTTGGCCTCCTAGGTGCAAATAGAGGATCAGGGAGGTAAGAGCATTTGAACAGGCCATACTTGGTCCTGAAAGTAGATGCCAAGTTGAACTGAATAGGGTTCAACTGGAATGAATATCACCCTATCTACAAAATAGGATCAGGAGGAGGGTAGTCAGTATTTCCAAAAATGCTCTGGCTACAGTCTGGGCCTGTAAGCCTGCCTGGGAGCCTTCCAGCTTGTGTATGGAACAGTTTGTTGCACAGACAAAGATAGTGTCTTTTATCATTTATAGTGCTTCAAGGCCAGAGTTTATAAGGAAACTTCCTTATTAGGAACAAATAAAAATCTTGGGAGAGAGACAGAGAATTCCCTATGAGAAGAGGTATGATGCCATAGTAGATATTTGGAGATAGGCATATCCAAATTCAAGCTAGTGAAGCTGGATGTGGAGTTCAATTACAAGACTGCTCTGTTACTCAAAGGTTAGGATTCCTGAAAGGTATGGAACCCATTATTAGGACCTATATCACTCATTCAGCTGGGTTTGGAATTCACTATTCAAAATTCAAAAGCACAAGGTTTTTAGACTATTTAGGTGAATGACATGGCCATCCATACCTGTGCTTTAAAAGAATGTCACTTTGGCAACTCTGAGAAGGATGGGTTGAAAATGAGCTATACTAGGCAGGATGACCAATTGGAAAGCTATTACAATAGGTTAAGTGACTTGCACATACATATGTGTAAAAGTGCTTTACAAATGCTAGCTATCATTATTACCTCAAAATTTCAAGCATCCTTTATTTTGTTGCCCTATCACAAACCCCAAACCTTCCATGACTTAGGCAGCATGATATAGCAGAAAGGGCACTGACTGGACTCAGAGTAACTAGGTTCAAATCCCACTTTTAATACTTATAACTGGAGGACCTTGGACAAGTCACAGTCTCTCTGGATTTCAGATAGCTTTCTTTCTTTCCTCCTTTTCTTTTATTCAAGTCTTTCTATAAAAAATGACTAATATGGGAATGCTTTACATGATTGCACATGTATAACCTACACTTGATTACTTAATGTCTTTGGGAGGGTGGAGGGCACAAGAGGGAGGTACAGAATTTGGAACTCCAAACTCTAAATCAAAATGTATTTTAAAAAACTTGTTTTCAATCAACATTTATTTTTCTCTTCTCACCTCTTTTCCATGCTAAAAAAAGAAAAAAGAAAAACAAAATATTTGTAATAAATTCACCTAGTCAAGTATTATAAATTCTTATATCAACAATTTTCAAAATGAATATCTCATTCTGCATCTAAAGTCCATCACCTCTCCTGTCAAGTAATAGAGTAGCATCTTTCATTGTAGGTCCTTTGGAATCATAATTGGTCACTGCATTGACCAAAGTCCTTGAGACTTTCAAGGTAGTTTATCTATACAATATTGTTGTTACTCTATAAAGGATTCTGATTCTCATTACACTTTGCAACACTTCATACAACTCTTCCCTATGTACATGACATTTTTAGTTTTACAGATTGTATCTACCACAACAATGCTGTGAGAAGCAGAGTGCAACAGATGGAAGGCTGAGGTTTGAGGAGGATAAATAGTTTGTCCAGGATCACATGGCTAATAAGCATCAGAATGTAAAACAACTCTGTTTCTACTACATGATGGTTGCCTCCAAGTAGAATACTATGTATTCATTAATAAATGGGTTCTTGTTGTTGAATTTTTGGAGGAAATAAAAAAGTTACTAAGTTTTGAACTTTATTAAGGAATAGCCAATGTTCCCTAGCTTCATAACCATGAACAGCAGCCTCATCGGATTTACAGATGACAGAACTGGAAGACATAATCAGCAGAATGACAGAGCCAAGTCTAACAATATGATGATAAGCTAGAATTAAGCTAAATCTAAGAATTTGGTAGGACTAAATGTAAAGTCTTATCCTTGCATTAAAAACAATACCTTCACAGTACAAAGAGGGGGAAGTAAAAATGCCTAGAAGCTTTTGCAGGCTACAAAATCAGTATGAGTCAAGTCAACAGTGTGATAAGGCAGCCCAAAAAATCTACTGGAATATTTAAGAGACCAATAGTTTCCAAGAATAGGAAGGTGATGGCCTCACTGTTTTCTACCCTGGTCAGGCTTTATCTTGTTTTCAATTCTAGGCACCACCACAGCTTAATAACATCACTAAGAAGCTAAAGAGAATCCAGAGGAAGACTTCCAGAGTGGTGAAGGATAACCTTGAGCCCATGGTGTATGAAAAACTGGAGATGACTAGACCGGAGAACAAAGGAGGGGGAGGGAGGAGTTAAAATAAAAGTCTTAAAGTATTTGAAGAGCTTACCATGTTCAAGGGGGATGAGATTTACTTTCTGTTTAGTTCCAGAGGGAAGAACCAGGAGGGTCTTCAAAAATTTCCTAACTTTTTTGGAGAATGGAGATAGTGATGGGGGACCAGACCTGTGATTTCATTGGTATAGAGAACTCCCTCCACCAATGAGTGTAAGTACCTGCTTTGCAATTTATAGTCTTAGGGGAAAACATTCAGTGGTTAAGTGACTTACTCAGAGTCACACAACCAATATAAATCATAAATAAATCTTCCTGACTCTGAGGCTGACTCTCCATCCAGAATGTCACTGGCTACCTTGTAACTATAAAAGCCATCCGAAAGTGGAATGGACAGCTTTAGCTCTCTGTCACTGGACATCTTCAAATAGAGGTTCAGTATATTAAAGAGAGATTCCTTTTCTGGTATGGATTAGAATAGAAGACTGCTGGGATCACAACTCAAATTCTGTGATACTATGATACTAATCTACAAATATTAAGTTATCTCAGAATTTCAGTTATATAGAATGGTATTTCTTTGAGAGGTACTCTGCTCTAAGGTATCTAATATTATAATAATCCTGATTACCAAATCTATTTCATTCTCTTTTTTTCACTTTATTCTCACCCCTATAAACTAAATAATTCATTATCATTTGTCATATTAAAATACTATAACATATGCTCATAAGTATGGACCCCCCCAAATGTATACACAGTCTTTTGGTTCTATTTCTGATGGGCAGATTCCCACTCCTGAGAGGACCCTTCCCTCCTGCTAGCTGACAGTTGCTGACACTTCTTTAGCTTTAGCTAGAACTGTTCTGCTTTTTTTTTAATTTTGTATACTCAAATCCAGATAGCACCCCCCACACTTAAAATAGAAGTAATTTAAAGAGATTGGATGTTAGCCAGACCAAAAATAAATTTCTGAATTATAAAAATGAATATTTAGCTTACATGACTGCTAGGGAGGAAGCAAAAGGGCTACTAGCTACATTTGGAGCAATTAGGAGTCATTTTTCCTCCTAAAAAGTAGAAAGAAAATAGGAGAGGGGGCAATTATGGATTTGCAAAATCTGCTATACATTGCCTGGACAGTTAGAGTAGAATATTAGTATGCCCAGAGGGCAAAGAAAAAAACACCTCCATTTGTCCCTGTATAAAATTTTAAATCAATTCCAATCCTAACATTGAAAAACTGGAAACCTGAACTGATTGGTTTCTATAACCAGGGCCAGAGTTCCATAATAGACTGGAGAAACCAGTCCCTGATGTTTTGGAAGTGTGTGTGTGTGTGTGTGTGTGTGTGTGTGTGTGTGTATGTCAAATAACCCTCTTATCCTCATATAAATGAGCTCCATCTCCATCATCTATCTAATTCCTGGGTTGCTGGAGCAAGAAAGGGAAAGTCCGTAGAGTCTGCCATACCATCCTCCCAATTTTCACAGGGAGTTGGAAGGGAAGAGAGTGGAAAAATGTGGTTGTCCAATGGGTCATAAGTTTATGGAATTCATTGCCTAAAAAGGTGGAATAAGTTAAAAATATAAATGGCTCCCAAAAGGGACTAAGGTCATGGATAATAGATTCATGGAAGGCTATTAAGGGGAACTAGGTATGTTTAGATCTGCCCCACAAAGTGGGAAAGTGAACCTCTGTCCGCTGAACCCTGAAGGGCAGCATACAGCTAAAGGGACCATGATGGTAGTGAAAGTGGTGTCCCATAGGGGTAGAAACATGAACTAGATTTAGCTCTGCCTTAACTTACATTTAATGGAAATTTTAGAACGAAAGTTGTTGAATCTCAGAGTTCTTAGAACGTAGCAAGTGCTTTTTGATTCATTAATTGATTGAACTGAAATGATCCTTCACTCCTCATATTCAGTCAGCTGCCAAATTTTGTTGACTCTGCCTCTGCAATATATCTGCCATCTTCATCTATCTCTAGGCCTGTTTAGGTCTTCTCTTACACAGACAATTCTAATAGCTTCCTAATTCGAGCCCAGCTCCCCATTTCTCCCCTCTCCAATCTGTCCTACACAGAGCTGCCAAAATTATCTTCCCAAGGCATAAGTTTGCCAATAGCATTACCCTGCTCAGGAAGTGATTTGGGTTCTCCATTGCCCTTGGGATAAAATACAAGCTCATCAGCTTCCATTGCATTGCAAAATCCAGTCTCTCCCTTGACAACATCTCTTAAAAATGTTCCTTTCTGTCCACTCAAATAACCATCATCCTAGTGTGGGTCCTCATTACTTCTCCCTCAGACTATGACAACAGCCTTTCCATGGGTCTTCTTGTTTCAAGCATTTCTCCTCTCCAGTTCATCTTCCACACAGGTGCCAAAGTGATTTTTTTAAAACACTATCCAACCATATCACTCCTCTACAGAAGCTCCAGTAGTTCCTTACTACCTGTCTATTAGGCAGTCAGATGGCACAATGGATAGAGCCCTGTACTTCAACTCAAGAGGACCTGAGTTCGAAGCCTGCCTGAAGGCACTAGCTGTGTGTCCCTGTGCAAGCCACTAAATTTCATCTGCCTTAGTATCCCTCAAAATAGGGATAACAACAATATCTAGTGTTGTGAGGGACAAATGAGATAAAATATCTTTTAAAGGGCTTTGCAAATGTTAAAGTACAATATCCATGTGAATTATGATTATTGTTATCTCTGGGATCAAATATAAAGTTTGATTTGGGGCATTTAATGACTTTCTTTTTGCACTTGAGTCTGCTCTCCCCCTCCTCCACTCTACAACCCAGCTACTTTGGCTGTTCATTGTTTCTTACACGCAGCACTCCATCCTCTCTGCTCCATTTCAACGTCTATCTCCCATGACTCAAGTGCTCTGCCCTCTCACCCATACCTCTTAGCCTCTCTGGCTTTCTTCAAGACTGGCTCAAGTTTCACCTTCTTTTGGAGACCTTTGTCAGTCCCCACAGCTGCTAGTGCTCTCCTTCCCCTCTCAGGATAACTCCATCTGCTCTCTAAATATAGTATAAGTATCGACTTATTTACATGTTGCCTCTCCATTAGAATGTGAGGTCCTTGAGGTGATCAGTCATTTTTTAAACAAATTTTTATTAATAGTTTTGGGTTTTGTATAGCACCAATATTTCCCCCATCATCCTTCCCTATCACTTCCCAGAGACTCAGAACATTTAATAAATAATGTTTTCGAATTTTAAAAAAGGAAGAAAAGAAAAAAATTAGCAAAACTAATCAATACCTTTAAGAAGTCTTAAAATATATACAATGAACAATACCTGTGGACCACTCATGAATGCGAAAGGGTGGTTTGATTGTGTCTTTTCAATATCTCTTCTTTGGAGTTATGTTTGGTCTTTGTAATTTGCGACATTCACTTTTTATTGTTTTGTGACGTTTCCATTTACATTGCTGTTGCCACTGTGTGTATTATCTTCCTGGCTCTGCTTACTTGACTCTGCCTCAGTTCATGTAAATCTTTTCATGCTTCTCTGTATTCATCATATTTATTGTTTCTTGTGCCACACGCTAATATTTTATTACATTCATACACCACAATTTGGTTAGTCATTCCTCTAATCAATGGGCAGCTACTTTGTTTCCAATTCTTTACTATCATAAAAAAAATTCTACCAGAAATACTTTAGGGAATATGGGGACCATCTCCTTAACAATGGCCTCCTTGGAGCATAAACCCAAAAGTAGATGCTCTGGATCAAAGGACACATATAAACATACACATATATATGGGTGCATGCACATGTATATGTATATACATATATATATATATGGGGAAAGAAAGATATATATACACACAGGGTATATATCTACCACTGATCTATCTATATATCTGTGTGTATGTATATATGTATGTACACATACAGACACATAAACACACCCTATCTATATATGTAAATACACACCGCATATATGTGTACATATGTGTGTACATGTGTGTGTTGTTTATATACATATACAGAGAGAGTGCATATATTGTGTATATACATACACATAAACACATTCATATGTGTGTATCCATAAATACAAATAGTAATAAACCCTCTAATGTAGATTATATAATATACATGTTAAAAATCACAAATTATTAATGTTATGAAAGAATGATCTAAATTACTAATAATAAAATGAAAGCAAATAAATAAAAGTCTGTAGTTTCATCTCATAACCCACAAGTCATCCAAGATGACAAAGATGTAGTCATTGTTGAAGGAGCTGTGGGAAGATAGCCACATTAGTGCATTACTGGAGTTATGAATCAATATGACTATTTGGGGCAGCGAGGTAGTGCGATGTTGGGTCAGGAGGCAAGAAGACTCACTTCCCTGACTTCAAATCTAGCCTTAGACGCTTAGACACTGACTATGTGACCCTAGGTAAGTCACTTAACTCTACCAGACTTAATTTCTTTATCTATAAAATGAGCTGGAGAAGGAAATGGAAACCTACGCCAGGATCTTTACCAAGAAACCCCAAATGGAGTGATGAAAAGTTGGACATGACTGGAAAAAAAAGGCTACTATTTTGGGAAACAAGTTGTAGTTATTCAGATAAAGTAACTATAATTCAGATAAAGTGACTAAAACCCAAAGTGACTAAAAAGGATATATGTGTATCCTCATATAGTATATATGTGTTTATAGATACATACATGTACATGAGTGTACCAAAATCCAAATTGATTAAAGAGGATACATATATACATATTACATACTAAAGGTGATCTCTATATACTAAAGAACATATATACTAAATATGTGTATATATTAAAGAGGAGATATATATGTACACTACATATAACACATACATTCTCTTCAGTCACTTTATTTGAATTCGAGTACACTTACACATGCAAGTATGTGTGAGTGTGTACAAATACAGACACATATACTTCAGTTTACAAACTCATCCAGCTTCAGGGAGATAGATCATCCTCCCTTCAAATGGCAAAATAAAAAAAAAAGAATGAATGTGTACTTAGAAATAACTGTAAGGTCCTTTCCAGTTCTAAATATATAGTCTCATTTCCCTTCCTTGCCCAAGAGGACACAAAAGGCTTAAAGGTCAGCCTGTTTTAGGTGTTTGTTTTGTATTAAAAGTAGTTCTCAGTTGCATTTTTCTTTGATAAACTCATCTACATTAGGACCAATGGAAATCATCACCTGAGTGTCCAAAAAAAAGCAAGAGTTTAGACTGACAAGTCCTTAGGGTGTTCAGAATATGCCAAAAGAATGTTGGCAATGCTTTCACAAACTTTATCTCACATTCCACTGAGTACAGACTAATTGAAGGCAGACCTCCTAAGCATTCCCCACCTGAAATGGACATACTGAATATCAAGCAAAAAAGATACAACAGATAGAGAGAGAATAGAAACTAAATTCTAAATGATAAATGAATGGATAAAGAAACAAAGATGCAAAGTCATTTCAAAACTCAGCAGGGAAGGATCTCTAAGATGGTCATTCTCACATATCATCATTACCATCATCATCATCATCATTGTATTCATATAAAGCTTTTAAGCTTTTTCATCACCTAATATGTGGAGCTATTTTTCCAACAATATAACAGCTGAAGATACAACTTGACATTCACATCTTAATGGAATTAAGTGTTGTTTTTTCAAATGGTAAATTGAGTGTATTTTTTTAAAAGAATCATGAGTAATTCTGCATTTAATCAGAGAAAATTGGGGGAGAGTCACAACACAATATCTTTCAACTAAAAATGGTTTACAAATGGGGCAGCTAGGTGGTGCAGTGGATAGAGCACCAGTGCAGAAGTCAGGAGGACCTGAGGTCAAATCTCACCTCAGACACTTGACACCCGGCAAGTCAATTAACCCCAGTTGCCTCATCCTGGGTCATCTCCAGTCATCCTGATGAATATCTGGTCACTGGATTCAGATGGCTCTGGAGGAGAAGTGAGGATGGTCACCTGCACAGCCCTCCCTCACTCAAAGTCAAGTGCAAATTATGTCATCATTTCTCTGATGACATGGTCTTCTTCAGCAACGAAGGACAAATACACACCTACAAACCTGTCACCGGGAGAATGAGATACTTGAAATAAAAGATACGCACATGTCCATATCTTTTATTTCAAGTGTATATCTATATACTTTTATTTACCTTTTATTTAAACATCTAATTACTTCAAGTGACATACACACATGTATATGTGTGTATGTATGTATTCATAGGTTGCCATGTTGGATGTAAGCTAGCTGCAGCAGTACAAATGAAGAAATACACAGGACAAGATGTCTAAAGAATATCATCAGAGGAACACTTTGCTATGTGACTGGGTCAAAGTACTTAACCTCTCTGACACTGTTTCCTCATCTGGAAAATGAGAGGGTTGGATGTAGAATACTTCTAACATCCCTTTAAGTTCTGGGTCTATGATCCATCCATGCTTGCCCATCCTACGCAACTCTTATCTACACCCTCCCCTGCATTCATCAAAAGAGTTCTACCCTGAATTCTGGGGAATCTTCCCGACTTTTTGTTACTATAGAGAGTATACCAATGGAACACATGGAGGTCCATCAGCTGTTCTTCACTCTAGTTACTTGATCAACTAATCTCTGCTTTTGTTCAGACACTTCCTTAATTATGTCCTGTCTAACATTACTCCTGAGTAAGTCCTTCTTCATGATAAGTTGCAGCTTACTTGTACCCACAATATACTTTTCCATGACCTCTTGGGGGATCCGCATTTTCAGTTCTCCTTTAGGTCTTCAGAATAGCATGTTTGAAATGGTTACAACCTTCTTTGAGAATCAACTTATAAGACTGCCAACAGATAACTTCTGTCATTGTTGAGTCCCAATTTCCTTGACACGTAGGACCCCTGTAGAGTTTGAGGGCAAAGGCCACAAAAGTGGTTGTGATAAGTGGTCTACTTTAAATGACAGGTATTTTGCCTAGAGTTATCCTGATAGTGAGTTGCCATGACATGGCAACATGTATTTATTAAGCACCTACTAAAGGTATTACTCTAAATCCTGGGCATACAAAGAAAGACAAAAGTCTCTGATCTGAAGGACCTCAATCTCATGGAAAGACAAGATTCAACCAACTATGTTCAAACAAGCTACATACAGATTAAGAAGGAAATAATCAATAGAGGGAGGGCACTGGAATTAAGGAGGATCAGGAAAGACTTCCTCTAAAAGGTGAAGCTTTAGCTGGGACTTGAATGAAACCAGGGAAGCCAGGAGGCAGAAATGATGAAAGAAAACTCTCCAGGCATGGGGCACCCTTACAGGAGAGGAGACTGGGGAGGAGGGGAGAAAGAAATAGGAATGAAACTACAAAAATGCAAGTATTCAACTCAGAAAATTTTTGTAAGCACCTACCCTGTGTAAGGGATAGACTGTAATCTCCTTGACAACAGAGACTGCTGCATTTTGTGCTTTATATATCCAGAACCTAACACACAAGTTCATGGAATTCACAGGTTACTTTCGAGGGATTATAGATAGAAAGAGAGTAACAAAACAGTCTAACCTGGAAATGCTTGCATTCTTCTTTGGGGGTGCAACATACACATGGATAAGCAAATTCAAAATAAATTCAGGAAGGAAAAACAACTAACCAACAGGGGGAATATCATCCCATTGGAAACAGAACCTAAATTGAACCTTGGAAGATGCCAGAGGTAATTTGCTAGCAACAGTAAATTCTCTAAACAGAAATTATTAAAAAAAAAAAAACTTTGTACACAAATGACAAAAGATCCCAAGTATCTTAATATGGTTATCCAAAAGCAGGCAGTCCTGGAGTCACACCTTGCTAAAGAATATTTTATATAAGGGTTGACTCAGTGAAACTGGAGGGAGTTCTCTCTGCCTGTGGATCCTGAGTATGTGTACGATCCTAGGAAAGCTGCACAAATTGTGTTTCTTAAGCATTTCTTAAGAAGCCTTAGGGAAAAGAATGAGGCATGCTTTGTCTTGGGTAACAGAGGCCTTATCTCTTCATTCACCACATACTTCTGCTCTTTTCTCTCCTCTCTGACTTTATTTCAAAAGGGATAAGTTCCCTAAATTTTTATCATTTTATTTTATTTTTGCAGTTAAGTTGCAGTAGTCAAAGAATTTACAACCAAGTAGACAACTTAGTGATGATATATATATATGTGTATATACACACACACATATACATACATATATACACATATATGTGTGTATATACACATACATACACATATACACATGCACATGTGTATAGATTTTATACGTATACATATATATGTAAAACAAGCAATATAAACAGAAATAACAACAAAATAAAACTGATCACTTTGTAATTATAATGACCAAGCTTGACCTCAGAGAAGAAAAAAGAAAATTCATCTCTCTCCTTTTGTCAGAGAGGGAGAGGACTCTGGCTGTGGAATATCGTTCACACTGCCAGGCACAATCAATATTTCACTGAGTTTTGTTAAGCTGGTTGTTTCCTGTTTTCTTAAATCTTTGTCATAAGGGAAAGTTCCCTGGGTGTGATGGGGACACATTTAGAAATGGATGTGATATAAAAGCAAAATATTCACTTAAAACTTTAAAAAAAAAAAAGGAACCCGAGTCATCTCCGTTCCATGATGAAGGCTCAGAGTAAGACTCTGTAGATGAATTACACACTGTACCAGGGAAGGGAGTACCCACCTCAATGAAACCAGAGATTTAACAAAGAATTTTCTTCTTATGAGATCTGTTAGGTGTTTTATTGACAAATTTCCCTTCCTCAGACCAAAGTTCAGGAGATAATATGTAACATTTGCCTCTAAGTTTCAGTTATGAAACTGGAACTTAATCTTCTGGAGTAGCTTTTTCCACCTTAAAAATTTGAGGTGGGGTTATAAAGCCAGACCAAAGAGAAAGGAGGCAAAGGGAGCAGATAGGAAAATTAAGGAGAAAGTCTCTGACCTTTCTCTTTTGCTGGCTGGTGCCTTGTTTGTTAGCTCTCATGTGCCTTAGGCCTCAGTCATGCTCCATATGACCTTTCACTCAAAAGACAGAATGAATAATTAGGTGAGGTGGAAACAGCAAATCAGGGGATCTGTCTTCACACTTTCTGTCCTCTCATTCTTTCTGACCAGTTTCCTTTGCCATTTGGGCCACACAATGTATTGCTAAAAACTTACCTGTTGTTGCTCAGAGAGTAAATTCTAAAAGTCTTTGTATTACAGACTATCCAGGCCAAAAGGGACCTGAGAGATGCTTCAGTTTAACCTGCTTATTTTACATATGGGGATAGAGTCCCAGGAAGCTCTTGGTGCAGCATTATTTCTTAAATGGGATGCAGGAATCTGTGAGAAAATTTGGTGTCTTCTAAGTATCTGTCATAGGTTTCACTTAAATAACTCAAAAGCAAGCTTGTGTGGTGTAATGGAAAGAACTGGGAGTCATGAGAGAGAAGCCTGGTTCTGCCACAATTATCTTTGTGACCTTGAGCATGTCATATCAATAACTTGAGCCTCAGTTTGTCAGTATAATGAGAAGCTTGAACTAGACACTTTTCAATGGTCTCTTCCAGTTCTATTATTATTTGGTTCTATGACTAAGTTTGGTTGTACCACGCTAACATTGTTGAATAAACTAATGAAGCATGGGGGATACACATAACTAGCATGCTATGATTCAGTAATTAAGCTGAATTTTATCCTGCTAACAGTATTGAATGAATGAATAAAATAGTCAAGTAACTAAGTGAAATTAAATTTAATCAATTAGATTATTAACTGAAAACATCCATTGCACATTTACTATGTGTCAAGCATAGTGCTAAGTGTGAGCGAGTATAAACACAAAGCTTTCATTCTAATAGCAAGAGACCATGTACCACTAAAAATATGGTAACCATGTAGGGTACTTGGGTTTGGAAAGTTACAGGGAATCACTCTGGGAATAACTTGTCACACTTTTTCCAGAAACAACAACAGAGTTGATGAAAGTCCCTATAGTGGTTAGGGTGTAGGGTAGGGCAATTTTTTGGAAAGATGTAGGACCTAAAGCAGCATGGTGGCTGGTGAAGAAATGGTCCAGGAGTCAGGCAGGCAGTCTGTCCAAAACGTCTAGAGGTAGTGGACAAGTGAAGCAACTGCCAGCTAAGACAGCAAGGCCCCAGGGTGGGAGTTCCAGAAATGAAAAGAAATTGGTTTCTGAACTGAATGAAATTGGCCAGGAAATCATTGATTTCAAAAGGATCATTTCAATTATTATAAATTATATTTAGTCTGGCATCCATTATTTAAAAGGTGTTGGCTAATCTGGGAAATTCCTGCATTGTTTCTGTTCCAAGTTTCCTATAATGCCTTACCTTCACCATTTTGATTTACAAAATGTTAATGGTACAGTAGGTGAGTTCTTTTACATCTTCTCTTACTCTACCACTTGATGTGAGATGATTCTTGCTCCTTGCTTCCTCTGTCTTTTTTCCATCTTTTAACTACGTTTATGCTTCCTGTCTTTTAGGAATTTTTCAAAAATATAATTGTATTGATAATTTTGTCTATTATAAAGCTGTTACAAACACTAGTACTCTTACTTTTAATAAATTGTGGACATCTGTGGTCTTCATTGTGAACACATTGTGGACTTGAAAATCATACCTCTACTAATATCTCATCTTAGAACTTACCTAAGCACCTGGGATAGCCTCACTCACCATGGAAACATCCTACTGCCCCTGTGGTCTTCTCACCATATAATATAACTGTCAAGACTCATCACCTTAATTTCCCAATATTTACTTCTCCACACCCCCTCCCAGAGAGCTACCCCTATAAAAAAGGATAAAAAAGAACAAATTAAAAGCCAGAAAAACTGACATGTTGAAAGTCTTACATCATTTGGAGTGTTCCACATCCATTGTTCCCTCCCTTTTATCTGTAGTGTTTTTAAAAGTCAATGCTTAACCCTAAGGAATGAATCTCTGATAATGATTTTTAAAAAGAGAGAAGGAAAAAGTTTCACATCCATAGTCTCCTACCTCTGCAAAGAAGCAGGAGAGTCACTTTCTCCTATCTCTTTCTGGGTCAAGCTTGGTCATTATCATTTCACTATATTTCATTAAATGTTTTCTTTTTTTCTTTCTTTCCAATAACTTCTCTTCTAGACTTGTTTCCTTCCTCTTCTCCCTTTCTCTTGAGATTTCACAAGATCACAGAGTCTTAGAGATAATCTAGTCCAAATTTGGTCAGAATGAAAGGTAAGGGGTGGAGATGAGAAAGATTATGCAAGCACTGTGCCTTGTTTCACTCTGCACAATGCCCATATCAATAAATGACTATTTTTCTCCTTCCATTAAATAAAACACCCTCTCTTCTTCAGATAAATTTCCCACCAGTAAAGTGTTTATCCAAAGTCTTTTACAATTTTATGACAACACATAGGACCAGAGATTTCATCCATGTGGATAACTCTATCCACTGACACAGATCACAACTCCGTCACACTTTAGTAGATAGACTAAGAAAGTCACTATGGCTGAAAAATGCTTCTTCCAGGTATCCATTCATGTGATGAAGAGATTCTCCAAATTTAGCTAAGCTGGTCTTCCAATGACAGACATACAGACCTTACTTGAAACTTTCCCAGATTAGTAGAGTTAAGCCCACTGATACAACCTGTTAGACTCCAGGGTTACCTCTACATCAAACTTAGGAACAGGAAGAGAATTCTTCAGAATCAGAGAATCAATGTACAAATTCTGCATCTCTCACTGCATATGTGACCTAGGTCACATAATCTCTTTGGACTTCAGTTTCCTCATCTGTAAAATGAAAGGATTTCCAAGCTCCCTTCAATCTCTAAATGTATGATATCAACCTCATTCAACTTTCACCAAATTTTCATCACATTCGACCTAAAATAAGCTTTCCACAAACCCACCAAATTCTAGTTCTCCTTTCTATTTCCTTCTGTTTGTTTGTGGTTCATTATCACCTAAAGAATAAAATGCTATAATATACTCAGCTGGCTTCTTTTACCTAAATGCTTCCTGTATCCTGATATTTGCTTCAGATTTAGAGACTGTAAAAAAAAAAGGTTAAAAATTATTTTTACATGTAATCGGGAAAAAATAAAGTATTACAAATGCAAAACTAATGTATAAAGAGACCAGGGGTTAGCTAATGATAATAAAAATTTAAATTAGAGCAGAGAGCAAAACATCTGTCTGATTATTAACTGGAGTTTCCAAGCTATCGTGATTGTGTTAATAGCTTTTTGTTCTCTCATAAACTCCATAAAATAGAAAAGGAGATCATGTGGAGCAAAGGGTCATTATATTATCCCTAAGCTAAAAGAGTGGTTGTTGAAAAAGGATGTCACTGATGAAATTTCCAGTGAGAAAGAGGATGGGCAGGAAACAGGAGAATCCAGAGAAAAGATCAAAGCCCAACCATCCCTCCCAGGAGGAGAGAAAAAGACCTGGGCAAGATTCAGTTATGAGGAAAGCTGATGAAAAATCAAGTACCCTTTAGCCAACACTGCTCTCCATCGAGTCACCCATGAGTGTCAGATTTTTATTTATCCATGAACCCCTTGTATCCCTCCAAGTGAAAGGTAAAGTCCTTAAGAGCAGAACCTACTTCCTTTGTTTTCTTTGTACCTTTATATGCAGCCAGTGTTGAATATATTAGTAGTTACTTAATGCATGCTTATTGAATTGAATTAAATAAGTACATGGTGCCTGTTGCACTTCAAGTCAGAAGATCTGAATTCAAATCCTAGCTCTCTTTCTTGCTACCTGTGTGATTTTGGGAAATCACTTGACCTTTCTGATTCTCTATCTCATCTGCTGTGAAGGAGTTGGATTATGTGATCTCTAAATTCTCATTCAATTCTCTATCTACGATCCTCTGATAGTATAAAGAAAATAGTAAATGTATTCAATCCAGAGAAACTCTTATGTTCTTGTTGTTTAGTGAATGAAGTTAAAGGCAGCTGGGAGAAGGAAGATATGGCATGGATAAATGTGGGTGGGGCCAGTGACATTTTACAAACCAAATAGAATTCCTGAAACTGAATGAGTCTTTAAAAAGTATTTACCAACTGGGATACATCTATAATCACTTCCCAAAAAATGCTTACTCTAGTAGCCCTGAGACTGTTCTTGGAAAAGAAACATTAGCAAGCTGCCATCGTTGACGGTGTCTGTAGACAAAAATGTCTGAAAAGACATAGCCAGGAAAGAACCTTGAATATCCTATTCTTCCCCTTGACAAAGAATAAGCACAATCTAGTCCACAAGCCATTCCCATTATCTCAATAAATGCCTTATCCCAAAGATACTCTAGGGATCTCAGGCAACTGGCAGCTCCTAAAATAATGGATTAAATGGGTTATGAATAATAGTAGCTCATATTACTACACATATTAGCTACTATTATTTTGAATGAAGACAGGGGCTCACACTACTGCACATATTGGAAGCTTTTCAGAGTGCAAAGCAAGTGAACGTTAGATATCCTGGGAAATCTGTACCAACATGGGACAAAAGTGCAAAATGGTCATAACGATAATGTTGACAATAATTTCAAGTCAACCGACCCCTCCCGGCTTTCCCAGGGAATCACCCCTGCTCTGGCTTCACTTTCCTCCCTTCTAGTTATCAACTTTTTAGTTAACTAGTTCTACTTTATATAACTTTGGACCTTTGAACCCCTTGTCTTATCACCAGTCTCTTTCCAAATGGCAACCCTGGATAATTCCCACCATCTGCCTTCTCTTCTCCTGCTCTCAAAGCTGCTTGAAGTAAAAGAAATCATACAACCCTGCCAACCAGGTCCACCACAATTTTATATTATCTACTCTCAAATAGATCTTCACTGTTGCACACTAATCTGTTTACTCTTAACTAATTAACTCTCTATCATACTCCATATAGCACCCATTCCAAACTTTCTCTTCTAAAGTCACTATACCATCACCTCCCCACTCCCTTTCAATAGAGGATCTACCTCATACTTCACTGACTAAACTGAGGCTGCCTGTCATGAGCTTAATCTTACTGCTCCCACATTTCAAATCCCTTCAGCATCATCCATTATCTTCTCTATTAGCTCCAGTCTCAGAAGAGGAGGTCTTTCTCCTTATCAATGCTAACCTCTATGTTTGTTCCCTGGAACTCATCCCTTCCAGTTACTTCCAAAAACATGGTCCTTCCGTTATTCCCTCTTCTCTCCCTAATTTTCAGCCTTTCTTTATCTACTGGCTCCTTTCCTGCTTCTTTCAAACATGTCTAGATCTCCCTTACTATTTCCTTCAATAGGCATCCTCTATCTGTATTCCCTTAGTCATATAGAGACTGTCTTTATTTAAAATAATAGTAGTCAACTCCATTTATTCATTATTTCAAGAGCTGCCATGGCCATATGGCCTCCCTAGCATAACTTTGGGATAAAGTATTTATCAAGGTGATAGGAATGATTTATAAACATTTCAGACTATATGTTTACTTTATTTCAATGATTGTCTTTATCCTTTTGCCTCTAATTTCTCATCTATTGTTCACTTCTCAACCATTTGCAATTTGGTTTTCATCCGCAGAACTTTACAGGAACTGCTTTATGCAGGGTAAGTAATAATATTTTTATTACCAAATCCAATAGCCTTTTCTTGGACTCTCCAATGAGAGTTCAAGCTCTCATGACCAGCTCTCCTTTTTATGCAGCTGCTTCACTTTCTTGAATTTAGGCTAAAACACAAATTCCTCAGTTTACTATTTAAAGCCCATCATATTCTGGTTCCAACTTACCTCTCTATTATACCCTATTCCTTCTTACACATTCTATGCTATAGCCAAATTGGACTACTTACTGTCACATATATATCACATTCCATCATCACCTGACTCTATGGAGTTTTATTAAATTGCTGGAATGTTCTCCTTCATTGCTTCTATCTCTTGGATCCCCTAACATCTTTCAAGGTTTAGCTCATGTGTTACCTCCTTCAAGAGGCCTTTCATGCTTATTGCTACTCCCTATTCATAGCAACCCCCATTACTATGTAACATGGGAAAGGGATAGGAATTGAACATCTGATTTCAATAGCATAGGGAAATCCCGAGTAAGGAAACTCACTCTACCAATGCAGTTCATTACATTGTCAAATTTAGGGTCACACAGACATTAGCATCAGAGGTTTGACTTGAACTCCCAGTGCTTCTGACTTCAAGACCAATTCTCTGTTCATTATGTCATGCTACATGAGTATATGTACATATACACATATACAAACATATAACATATTATATGTAATAATATATCCTTCATTAATATATATGGAGATGTATCTCCCTAGAAGAATTTATATTTCTTGAGGACAAAGATTATTTCCCATTTATTTGTGTCTCTAATGCCTAGCAAAAGCTTCTAATACAAAACAGGCACTTAAATTAATATTTTTATAGTCAACTATTCATTACCTTTCTCTAAAAATCTAGGTAATTTTAATGTATCAGTATTCCTTTCTTCCCTCTCAATCCCAACACTGTGAAGAATTCCTTCTTCATTCAAACAGTTTCCTTGTTTTAGAATATTTTATGTAAGAATTTTTATTTTAAGAAGAGTATACTACTACTCAGTACTAGAGTCCTACCATGTTACCTCATCATCATATGGAGATGATGCTATATTCACAAAGTATGTAAAGGACAGTGCAAGCTCTAGCAAGTCCTACCAAAATGTAAACATTTCATTAGGTCAAGTGATGAACTGTATCCCATCCTTCCTAGGAGTAGATGAAATATTTGGAATTCACCATTAGGACAGTCAGGTAGTGAAGAATTATTCTACCACAGCAACTGCTTGGTCATCTACAAAGTTATACAGTAATCTGCATTGGTGAAAAAGGACCCACTCACTGACAAAATCATATGCCTGAGGTATATTGAAGAATCCAGTTCTGCATGAGGGAAAAGAAAAAATAAAAAGGACAAAAGAGAAAGAAAATGCTAACAAGAAGTAGAAATAACCATGCGTTGATGAGATTTCATCTTATGTACTTAAAAAATTACCAAATAACTGGTATCTGGCTGTTCTGTCAAGGGAAAAGATAACAATTTTCATATTGAAGATCAATAGCCAGGATACAGGGAGCAGGACTTCAGAATGATACAGAAACTACTTTGAGCAAAGCCCTCTATGAGAAAATATGAAATCCTCTTATTAGCTTTTTAAACTCTTCATAACCAAGTCCTTTTGGATATTTTCCACACTTCCATACTCTGCAATCTAACCAAAATGACCTCTCCATTCTTAATACAATATTTCAACTCCTGGGGCAGAGCCAAGATGGCGGAGTAGAAAGATGCACATATGCTAGCTTCGAACCCACTGCCCATAAAATATCTGTAAAAAAAGAACCACCGGCGAATTCTGGAAGAGCAGAAGCCACAGAACAATGGAGCGGAGGAGATTTCTGCTCCAGAGAGCCTGAAAACCTCTTGCAAAAGGTCCCTCGAGCCCCGGACCCAGAACAGAGCCCAACCCTGCCTCGGTGGCACGGTGTGGAAAGGAGCGGATCCGAGCAGGCTTCAGGGACAGAATCTTCAGCAGCTGCGTGGGTCCCCCACCCACAGGTGACAAGGGTGGGTGAGAGGGTCTCTTCAGCGGGTCGAGAGGGGTGTGGGGTGGCCCCATAACTCTGGCCCCTTTGGGAGGCAGCAGGGGAGGTGGGAGCAGACCTGGGCTCCCCAAGCAGGCAGGAGCCTGGATCCATTGTTGAAGGTCTCTGCATAAACCCCCTGAGGGAACTGAGCCCATGAGGCGGCCCTGCCCCCACCTGAGCACCTGAACTTAATCTCACACTGAATAGCAGCCCTGTCCCCGCCCAAAGCCCTGAGGTTGAGAAGCAGCATTTGAATCTCAGACCCCAAGTGCTGGCTGGGAGGATCTGGAGGCGAGGTGGGGGTGGAGAGGACACTCAGAAGTCAAGTCACTGGCTGGGAAAATGCCTAGAAAAGGGAAAAAAATAAGACTATAGAAGGTTACTTTCTTGGTGAACAGGCATTTCCTCCCTTCCTTTCTGATGAGGAAGAACAATGCTTACCATCAGGGAAAGACACAGAAATCAAGGCTTCTGTATCCCAGCTCACTCAATGGGCTCAGGCCATGGAAGAGCTCAAAAAGGATTTTGAAAATCGAGTTAGAGAGGTGGAGGAGAAACTGGGAAGAGAAATGAGTGACATGCAAGCAAAGCATGAAAAACAAGTAAACACCCTGCTAAAGGAGACCCAAAAAAAATGCTGAAGAATATAACACTTTAAAAAATAGGCTAACTCAATTTGCAAAAGAGGTTCAAAAAGCCAATGAGGAGAAGAATGCTTTCAAAAGCAGAATTAGCCAAATGGAAAAGGAGATTCAAAAGCTCACTGAAGAAAATAGTTCTTTCAAAATTAGAATGGAACAGATGGAGGCTAATGACTTTATGAGAAACCAAGAAATCACAAAACAAAACCAAGAGAATGAAAAATTGGAAGATAATGTGAAATATCTCATTGGAAAAACAACTGACCTGGAAAATAGATCCAGGAGAGACAATTTAAAAATTATGGGACTACCTGAAAGCCATGATCAAAAAAAGAGCCTAGACATCATCTTTCATGAAATTATCAAGGAAAACTGCCCTGAGATTCTAGAACCAGAGGGCAAAATAAATATTCAAGGAATCCACAGAACACCGCCTGAAAGAGATCCAAAAAGAGAAACTCCTAGGAACATTGCGGCCAAATTCCAGAGTTCCCAGGTCAAGGAGAAAATATTGCAAACAGCTAGAAAGAAACAATTCAAGTATTGTGGAAATACAATCAGGATAACACAAGATCTAGCAGCTTCTACATTAAGGGATTGAAGGGCGTGGAATAGGATATTCCAGAAGTCAAAGGAACTAGGACTAAAACCAAGAATCACCTACCCAGCAAAACTGAGTATAATACTTCAGGGGAAAAATTGGTCTTTCAATGAAATAGAGGACTTTCAAGCATTCTTGATGAAAAGACCAGAGCTGAAAAGAAAATTTGACTTTCAAACACAAGAATGAAGCATGAAAAAGTAAATAGCAAAGAGAAGTCATAAGGAACTTTATTGAAGTTGAACTGTTTACATTCCTACATGGAAAGACAATATTTGTAACTCATGAAACTATTCAGTATCTGGCTACTGGGTGAGATTACACACACGCACACACACACGCACACACACATAGAGACAGAGTGCACAGAGTGAATTGAAGAGGATGGGATCATATCTTAAAAAAATGAAATCAAGCAGTGAGAGAGAAATATATTGGGAGGAGAAAGGGAGAAATGGAATGGGGCAAATTATCTCTCATAAACGAGGCAAGCAAAAGACTTGTTACTGGAGGGATAAAGAGGGGAGGTGAGAGAAAAACATGAAGTTTACTCTCATCACATTCCACTAAAGGAAGGAATAAAATGCACACTCATTTTGGTATGAAAACCTATCTTACAATACAGGAAAGTGGGGGATAAGGGGATAAGCAGGGTGGGGGGGATGATGGAAGGGAGAGCATGGGGAGGAGGGGGCAATTTGAGGTCAACACATATGGGGAGGGATAGGATCAAAAGAGAGAACAGAAGTAATGGGGGACAGGATAGGATGGAGGGAAATATAATTAGTTCTTACACAACACTACTATTATGGAAGTCATTTGCAAAACTACACAGATTTGGCCTATATCGAATTGCTTGCCTTCCAAAGGGAAGCGGTGGGGAGGGAGGGAGGAAGAGAAGTTGGAACTCAAAGTTTTAGGAACAGCTGTTGAGTACTGTTCTTGCCACTAGGAAATAAGAAATACAGGTAAAGGGGTATAAGATGGAGACAAGGGCAGAGAGGGATGATAGAAGAGAGGGCAGATTGGCAGACAGGGGCAATTAGAATGCTCGATGTTTGGGGGTGGGGAGGAGGGGACATAAGGGGAGAAAATTTGGAACCCAAAATTTTGTGAAAATGAATGTTAAAAGTTAAATAAATAAATAAAGAAGGAAAAAAAAATATTCCATCTCCTGTCTCTATGCCTTTGTATTGTCCCACTGCCATAACTGGAATACACTTCCTTTTCATGTCTACCTCAGAATTCTGCCTATCCCTCAAGATGTAGCTCAGGTACCACCTTCTACATGAAGACTCCTGATCCCTTTAATGCTAGTGCTCTCCAAACACACCTCATATTTAGCTATTTTGTATGTATTTAGATTTCTCTTTCATATGTATGTATGTATGTATGTATGTATGTATGTATATATGTATATATATATATAATATGTCTGTATTTGCATTTGTCATCTCTTCCATTATAACAAGCTCCTTGTGAGTAAGGATTGTTTTTACATATATACCCAGTGCCTAACATATTCTTGTTGATTGAAGGATGAAATGTGATAAAGTATGTAATTGTAAAAACTGTAGCCTGACCTATTCAAATGAGTCTTGTGTTGCAAAAAAAGAAAGAAGAAGATAGGAAAGGAAAGGAAGGAAAGAAGGAAGGAAGGAAGGAAGGAAGGAAGGAAGGAAGGAAGGAAGGAAGGAAGGAAGGAAGGAAGGAAGGAAGGAAGGAAGGAAGGAAGGAAGGAAGGAAAATGGAAAAGACATTAATATGAGCTACCACTATTTTTAAGGGAGTCAATGTAATCACCAAGTGAGACTAAAAAAGGCAAGAATAATCCCAACCAGCAAACATTTGATCTACTTTAGAAATGCCAAAGTGTATGGCAGCAAAGGTCAAAATAATTCTATAATACAAATTCATTCATAATCCTTTAGCGAAAATGAAGAGGTAAGATTGCAAGTAATTTTACCTCATAAAACAGTAATAGGAAAAATGAATTTGCAGAGAGCTTAGCATGAGACATATTTAAACTATATTATCCCCAAGATCATTTAAAGATAAAATTGGGAAGAATATACCAAATAAATGAAAAATGTAATAGACCTGTCAGTATTGCTGTAGAAAGCTATTTTCTTCAAAGACATCTCAACTTTTAAATCACAGTTCCCAATGCACTACAATAAGACAAAAACATGAAAAGTGTTTCGTTCAGACTAAGATAAAAATAATTGCAATCCATGTGCCTACTTTCTCATCTCTACAAAATCTTTGAGAGACTAACGTACATAAGCACCAAGGTTTTCATCGATAAAAACAGAAAAAGGAAATAAAGAGTTGTGATTATTGTCATAACAGATTACATTTTTGCAGGTACAAAATTTACTAAAAGTTGGAAAAAATAAAAAAGCATTTGATTCAGTGAGAGCAAAATAAAGTATCTCTCCTAATATATATTAAGATTATATATAGCTGGGGTGGTGCCAAGAAGGCAGAATAGAGGCAGCAACCCAGCCAAACTCTCCCAACATTCCCCTTCAAACAACAAGAAAAAATAATGTGTTTAAAATAACATGTCAAATCAAATTCTTGAGCTGCATTGCCCACAAAAGATTGGAGAGAAACATTTTTCTATCCCAGAATAACTTAGAAAGGTCAAAAGAGAGGTTTGTGATACATGGGCAAGGGCCAATACAGAACACATATGGCAACAACAGGGAAACTACATTCTGCTAAAAGGTACTAGAGACCATGAAGTACTATCAATAATTTATGTATGTGTGTATATGTGTGTATATGTGTGTGTATGTGTGTGTGTGTGTGTGTGTGTGTATACCAAATGGCTGAGTATTTATGTATATATACCAAATGGCAGAGTATTCAAATTAAAGGAAAAATTAAATGAGTAAAAGGAAGAATTAGATAATAAAACTATACTAAGCAGGGAACTACAACTCTTCCCTGTCAGAACTAGATAAATTTAATCATAAAATAGATAGAAAAAAATTAAGGAGATGAATAAAATTTTAGAAACATTAATACAATAGACCTCTGGAGAAAATTTAATAGAAAAAAACATACTTTTTTCTCAGCTGTCCATGGCACCATTGCCAAAAAAAAAAAAAAAAAAAAAAACCTGACCATATATTAGAGCATAAAAACCTCACAAAAATGCAGAAAAGCAAAATATTAAATCATCTCTTTTTGGACCAGAACACAACAAAAATTACATTCAATAAATGACTTTGGAAGCAGAGATTAAAAATTAATTGGAAATAATAATCTAATCCTAGAAAATAAGTAACTCAAAAAATAAATCCTAGGAGCAATCAATAATTTCATTAAATGTAATAACAACAATAAGACAACATATTAAAATTTTGGGGATGCAGCAAAAGCAGTACTTATGGGAAATGTTATACCTCTAAATGCTTACATCAACTGAAAAAAGAGAGATCAATGAACTGGGCATGCAATTTAAAATAATTAGAAAGAGAACAAATTTAAAATCTTCAATTAAACAACAAAATAAATCCTGAAAATCAAAAGACAGATTAGTAAAATTGAAACCAAAATGAATTAATTAATATACAAAACTAAGAGCTGGTTTTGTGAGAAAAACAACAAAATAGATAGATCATTGTTTAATTTGATTTTTTAAAAAGAAGCTAAACCAAATTATCAGTATCAAAAAAAGTAACTAGAGAAAGCATCATCAATATAGATGAAATTAAAGCACTTATTAGGTTCTATTTTGCCCAATTACACACCAGTTATACTGACAATCTAAGTAAAATGAATGAATATTTACAAAAATATAAATTGCTCAGATTAACATAAGAAGATATAGAATACTTAAATAACCTTATCTTAGAAAAGAGAAATTGAACAAGCCATAAACAGCTCCCTTAGAAGAAATCTCCAGAACCAGATGGATTTACAAATGAATTCTACTAGACATTTAAAGAACAAATAATTCCAATGCTGCATAAACTATTTGAAAAAGGAGGTAAATAAGGAGTCCTAACAAATTCCTTTTATGACACAAATATGGTTTTGATACCTAAGCCACAGAGAGCAAAAAACAGAGAAAGAAAACTATATAACAATTTCAAAATGAATATTGGTGCAAAATATTTTAAATAAAATCTTGGTAAGATGATTACAGAAATATATCACAAAGATCATACATTGTGACTAGGTAGGATTTACCCTAGGAATGAGGGGCTGGTATAATATTATGAAAATGATAAGCATAATTGACCATATTAACAATAATTATCAATATTAATAATAATGACTAAATAATAATTATATTAATGACATTAATTATTAATAACTATTATATCAATAGATTCAGAAAAATGGTTTTGACAAAATATAACATTCACTTCTATTTCATTTTATTTTAGACTCAAGGGCCAGAACACAAATACAGAATAGAGAAAAGAAACAAAAACGTATCATAAACTTACACACTGGAATTTAAATACGAAGAAAGAAAAAAACATGCCGTGTGTATAACAGAATATAAGAGAAGTAAAAATATGTAACAATAAATTTTCATTTCAAGAAAGCCTGGATGATAAATAATACAGGTTGTGTTGAGAATTGTCCATCTTTACTTCCTTGTGAGTTTTCTTTTGTTCTCTACTGTGCACTTTTTTACCTTGTTTTCTTCGCCCTTCTCCCACTCCCACAGAAGGCTACAATAAAGTTTAGATGTTTCTCTATAGCTATAGACATATAGACATACACTTTCCCAAACATATTCTACTCTTGATCTTGGTTTTTATGTTTGTGCATTTCTCCTGTTTCCTATCCCTCCTGCCTCCTCTCCTTTACTTCTATGTACTACCTTGCCCTCTTATTACTTTCCTACCCCTCTCCAAGGATCCCTTCCCTATCCTCCCACAAATCTAAACACACTTCTCTACCCTCCTTTTACCTCTTCCCTCATTCTCCTCTCTAAAGATTCCTCCCTTGTCCTCTCCCCACTCCCTGTGATCCTATGTTCTCATTTCTTCTGAATTTAAAAGTCTTTTACACTCTTCTAAATATATATATATACATATATATATATATATATATATAATGTATGTATTAAGAGGAAACCCCTTCTTAAACCAATTCCTAATGAAAGTAGGCTGCCATAATTACCAGCCCTCCTCCCCTGTCTAATTCCTCTGTACCAGTTCTTCCTCTTGCATCTCATTTGTATAAAATAATTACTCCTTTAAGCTGTTCCTAAATGGTTTTATTTTTTACATTCATATCTTACTCATACTCAATTCCCAATGATACCCAATCTTTCTTATGAACTACCCAATTATTAATAAGAATCTTAGACATGCACTTTATATTTGTAAAAAGTAAACATCCCTTATTAATCCCTTATAGTCAGGCTTTGGTGTATATGTTATATTTGTCTTGGCTGTTCTATGTTGAATCTTCTATTAAGTTCAGGATTTTTTTCTTTTAAATGATTATTGGAAGGTTTTGGGTTTTTTTTACATAATTAGAATTTCTCAATATTTCTCCCCCTCACAGAAAGCTATCCCATATAGCGATATTTTTCCTCTTTAAAAAAATTTTATTTATTTATTTTTAGTTTTCAACACACACTTTCACAAGATTTTGAGTTTCAGTTTTTCCCCATCTCTCCCCTCTGCCCACCCCAAGACAGTATGCATTCTGATTACCATTTCCCCCAATCTGCCCTTCATTCTATCATACCCCTCTCTTCTCTTAGCCCCACTTCCTCTATTTTCTGGTTTGAAAAGATAGATTTCTACACCCAATTGCCTGTATATTGCATTTCCCAGTAGCATGTAAAAACAATTTTTAACACTCATTTTAACATCTTTGAGTTCCAGCTACTCTCCTTTTCTCCCTTCCCACCCATCCTCACTGAGAAGGCAAGCAATTCAATATAGGTTATACATACGTAGTTACCCAAAACACTTCCATAACAGTCATGTTCTGAAAGACTGACTATATTTCCTTCCATCCTTTCCTGCCCCCATTTATTCTATTCTCTCTTTTGATCCTATCCCTCCTCAAAAGTGTTTACTTCTAATCACACTCTCCTCCCATTTGCCCTCCCTTCTATCATCCTTCCCACCCCCTACTTATTATCTTACCCCCTATTTTCCTGTAGTGGAAGATAGATTTTCATACGAAATTGAGTGTGCATGTTATTCCCTCCTTAAGCCAAATGCAATGAGAATAAAGTTAACTCTTTCCCTCTCACCTCCCCCCTCTTCCTCTCCATTCTAAAAGCTTTTTCTTGCCTTTTTTACGTGACATAACTTGCCTTATTCTATTTCTTCCTTTCTTTTCCCAATATATTCCTCTCTCATCCCTTAATTTTATTTTGTAGATATCATCCCTGCCTATTCAAGTCACCCTCTGCCCTCTGTCTATATGTACATAATCCTTCCAACTACCCTAATATTGAGAAAAGTCTGAAGAATTACAAATGTAATCTTTGCATGTAGGAATGTAAACAGTTCAACATTAGTAAGTCCTTTATGATTTCTCTTTCCTGTTTACCTTTTCATGTTTCTCTTGATTCTTGTATTTGAAAGTCAAATTTTCTATTCAGTTCTGGTCTTTCCAGCAAGAATGCTTGAAAGTTCTCTATTTCATTGAATGACCACTTTTTCTCTGAAATATTATACTCAGTTTTTCTGGGTAAGTGATTCTTGGTTTTAATCTCAGCTTCTTTGACTTCTGGAATATCATATTCCAAGCCCTCTGATTCTTTAATGTAGAAGCTACTAGATCTTGTGTTAGCCTTATTGTATTTCTACAATACTTAAATTGTTTCTTTATGGCTGCTTGCAGTACTTTCTCCTTGAACTGGGAGCTCTGGAATTTGGCTACAATATTCTTAGGAATTTTCCTTTGGGGATCTCTTTCAGGAGGCAATCAGTGCATTCTTTCAATATGTATTTTACCCTGTGGGTCTAGAATATTAAGGCATTTTTTCTTGAAAATTCCTTGAAAAATGATGTCTAGGCTCCTTTTTTTATCACGGCTTTCAGGTAGTCCAATAATTTTTAAATTGTCCCCTCTAGATCTATTTTCCGGGTCAGTTGTTTTTCCAATAAGATGTTTCACAATGTCTACTATTTTTCATTTCTTTGATTTTGTTTTAAAATTTCTTGATTTTTCATAAAGTCATTAGTTTCCATCTGCTCCATTCTCATCTTTAAGAAATTATTTTCTTCAGTGAGCTTTTGGACCTTCTTTTCCATCTGACCAGTTCTGCATTTTAAGGCATTCTTCTCCTCATTGACTCTTTTGTTATTTTAGTTAGTCTACTTTTAAAAGTGTTATTTTCTTCAGCATTTTGGGGGTCTTCTTTACCAAGTAGTTGACTCATTTTTCATGATTTTCTTGTATCATTCTCATTTCTCACTCTGTTTTTCCTCTGTGTCTCTTGATTTTCAAAATCCTTTTTGAGCGCTTCCATGGCCTGAGAAAAATTCATATTTTTCTTGGAGGCTTTGGATGGAGGAGTTTGACTTTGTTGTCTTGTTTTATTTGTCTACTTTGATCTTCCTTGTCACCAAAGTAAGATACTTTTTGCAGTTTTTACTGATTTTCTCAGCTATTTACTTGACTTTGGAGCTCTTTGTCAAGGTAGTTCTCTACTTCCAGTGGAGGTGAGGAATGTACTGTCACCCACTCAAATCCCCCACTATCTATGGGCCTAGAACTCCAGAAACAAGTGTTGCCTCTGCTACTGCCCCTGCCCCTGCAGCTGCTGCTGCTGCCATGGGCTCCTTCTCTGTGGACTCCTCCACCCTCTCTGCCACCCTGGGGCTGGGGCCCAACCATTCTACTCTCTCACACAGGTCCCATAGGTTTTTTCACTGACCTTCCAATTTGTCCTCAGCATTTTGGGGTTGTGAAGTCTGGAAACCATCACAGGTGCCTGAAATTCAGTCCTCCCCCATACCTGATTGGATCCTGTCTGTGCTTGCGTGGCCCACACTAGACTGTGCTCTGCCCCTAGCCCAGCATGATAGACACTTCCTGTGACTTTCCAGGCTGTCCTGGGCTGGAGATTGTGGGTTCTGCAGCTCTATAATTTGTTTAGAGTCATTTTTTACAGGTATTTGGCTGGGTTTGGGGGGATAGCACTAGCAAGTCCATGCAATTACTCCATCCCCCAGTTCAGAATTTTTTTTTAAACTAAGTCTTGAAAGTCTGAGATTTTATCAAATGTTCATTTTTTCCCTCAGGCTAATACTTATCTTCGCAGTATATAATATTTCCTGACTGAGTCCTTGTTCTTCTGCTCTTTGATAAATTGTGTTCCACAATAAGCAGTCCTTTACTATCTTTGCTGCCAGATCTAGTGTGATTCTAATTGTGGGACCATTATATTTAAATTGTTTTAATCTTGATGCTTTTCATATTTTATCTTTGAACTGGGGGTTTTGAAATGTGACCATGATAGTCCTATAATTTTCCTCATGGGACCACTTTTAAATTGTGATGGATGGATTTTTTTTGTATTTCTACTTTCCCCCTTGTCCTAATGCTTCAGAACAATTTTCCTCAATTATTTCTTATATTATTGTATCAAGATTATTTTTGATGATAACTTTCAGTTAGTCTGATTATTTTTATATATTCTTTTCTTGATCTTTTCTCCATATCTGTCATTTCTCTCATAAGATGCTTCACTCTCTCTTCTATTTTTTCATTATTCATATTTTGTTTAATTATTTCTTGATTTCTCATAATTATGCTGGCTTCACTTTGTCCAATTCTAGCTTTCAAGGTTTCATTTCTTCCTTAAGATTTTGGACCTCCTTTTCTAATTGGTTGACTTTCCTTTCCTAACCTTCTTGTTTTTCTTGGATTTTTTTTATCTTACTTTTTCCTCCATGTTTGTCATTTGATTTTTAGTCATTTTAAAGATCTTCTATGAATTTGGGGGGGGGGGGGCAGGTAACCATCTGATATTACTCTTTGGGGGTTTCTTTACTTCAATATCCTCCTCTGAAGATGAACCCCAGTCATCTCTATTCCCATTATAGCTTTCTGTGGTTGAATTCTTTCTCCTTTGCCTGTGCATTTTTTGTAGTAATAGCTTAATTTTTGCAATCACCCCTAGCCTTGGGGTATAGGAAATGATGCCTCTTGCCTCAGATCTTCAGTTCTCCCCCTCTATCCTGGAATTAAATCAAAACCTCCAACCTCCTGTAAGTTCCCGCAGCCAGGGGCTTTCTGCTCCATTGCTTCTGCACTCACCAGATGTATGCTGGTTCCTTCTTGTCACTGCTGCTCTTCTCAGCACAGCTGGATCTGGCATTCCTTATCAGCAGAGGTTCCTTCAATCTTCCCGTGCTCAAAGGCACAACACCCCTTACTAGCTGGGAGTAAAAGTTCCTGTAGCTTAGGCCAACGCAGCTTCTCAAACCAACTAACCACAGAAATTGCCACTTGTTGTTTAAGTGGCTTGTGGCTTGCTATCAAAAACATAACCCAGCCCAGAAGTATTTACTCTTCACAGAGAACAAATCTGTCCTGGGATGTTTCTTCTGATTTTCTCAAATTGTTTCAGGAAGACCCTGATTGTGCCTCTATTCTTATCTATCTCCTCCTACACTTCGTTCACCCTAAGGTGCTATTTTAACTCTTTTGTGGAGGAAAATCTTGACAGTTTGGAATTTTCTAACCTATTCCACCATCTTCCTAGAATCCTCTCACTGATTTCTATTTAAAGAAAAAACTAGAAAAAGATTAGGAATAAATGGAGCCTTTCTAAAAATGGTAAGTAATATCTATCTATAACCATCAGCAAGCACTATCTGTAATGGGATTTAGCTAGAAGGCTTTCCAATAAGATCAGAAGTAAAGCAAGAATGTCCTTGATAACACCATTATTCAATATTATAATAGAAACATTAACTGTAGCAATAAGAGAAGGAAAAGAAGTTGAAGGAATTGAACTGTCATTCTTTGCAGACTGTAAGATGGTATACCTACACAATCAACTGAAAAACTAGTTCACAGTTAACCACTTAAGCAAGGGTGCAGAATATAAAATAAACCCATAAAAATCATCAACATTTCTATATACTACCAACAAAACCCTGCCAGAAGAGATAGAGAAATTTCATTTAACATAACTGCAGACAGTATAAAATACTTGGAGAAAGTATAAACTCAGGAACTATATGAACACAATTACAAAACACTTCACACAAATAAAGACATCTAAACAATTGGAGGAATATTAGCTGCTCATGGGTAAGACCAGCCAAAAAAATTAAATTCCAATTCTACCTAAATTAATTTACCTATTCAGTGCCATACCAAACTACCAAAGAATTCTTTTATAAATCTAGAAAAAATTAGCAAATTTCATCTGCAGGAACAAAAAATCAAGAACATCAAGGGAATCAATGAAAAACACATGAAAGAAGGTAGCTTACCAGTACTAGATTTCAAATTATATTACAAAGTTATTAATCATAAAACTATCTAGTACCAGCTAAGAAATGTGGGTCAGTGGAATACATTAGGTATACAACACACAGGAGCAAATGATTATACTAATCTTGTGTTTGATAAACCCAAAGTTCCAAATTTGGGTGCAAGAACTCATCATTTGGCAAAAATTGCTGGGAAAACTAGGAAACACTTTGGCAGAAACTAGGCATAGACCAATGTCTCACATCATATAACAAGATAAGGTCAAAATGAGTACATGATTTAGACATAAAGGGTGATATCATAAACAAAATGGGGGAGCAGGGAAAATTTTACCTGTCAGATCTATGGAAAAGAGAAGAATTTAAGACTAAACAAGAGATAGAGAGGATCATGGGAAATAAAATGGATGGTTTTGATTACATGAAAATGAAAAGATCTTGCACAAAGAAAACTAATGAACCCAAAATTAGAGGGAAAGTAGGAAATGGGGGGAAATTTTTACAGCAAGTTTTTCTGACAAAGGCCTAATTTCTCACCCATGTAGGGAACTGAGCCAAATTTGAAAACAATGAGAGTCATTCCCCAATTAAATAAAAGGGTATGAAAAGGCAAATTTCAGAAGAAATCAAAGCTATCTATAATCATGAAAAAAATGTTCTAAATCACTATTTATTTGAGAAAAGAAATGTTAAACAACTCTGAGGTTCCCCTCACATGTATCAGATTGGCTAACATGACAGAAAACAAAAAATGACAAATAGTGTGAAAAAATAGGGACAATGATGCATTTTTGATGAAATTGTGAATTGATCCAATCATTCTGGAGAACAATTCCAAATTAGGCTTAAAGGACTAACGGGATGGGGGGAGACAAGATGGCAGAGTAGAAGGGCAGATCTGCTCTAGTTCTCCCCCCAAAACCCTTAACATTCCTGTAAAAATTACTTAGCTTTTCTCACCAACACAATGATCTAATTCCAAAAGACTCATGATGGAAAATGCCATCCATATCCAGAGAAAGAACTACAGAGTCTGAATGCAGATCAAAACATACTGTTTTCTCTTTTTTTTTCTCGTGGTTTTTACCTTTTGTTCTGATTCTTCTTTCACAATATGACTAATGCGGAAATATGTTCAATACTATTGCACATGCATAGCCCATATTAGATTGCTTACCATCTTGAGGAGGGGGGAAGGGAGGGAGAAAGGGAGAAAAATTGGAACACAAAACTTATAAAAGTCAATGTTGAAAACTATCTTTACATGTAATTGAAAAATAAAATACCATTAACTGGAATAATAAATAAAATAACATTAACTGGAAGGAGAGTGAGTGTTATTGTAAAGAACAAGCACAATCCCAAAGAAATATAAGAAGATACCTTCCCTGTACTTTTTTGCAGAGATGAGAGGGCCAAAGTAGTATAACATTGTATACATCAATTGGTTTGGCTGATTTATTTTTTCTTCTTCCTCTGTGTTTAAAAAATATTCTTTTTGAATGCAATGGCTCTCTGGGAAAGAGGAAGGAGAGCAATAGAGAGGAAACTTTAGGTAATGTAAAAATAAAATATTTCAATAAAAAATAAATCTTTAAAAATTATACAAGATTCCTTGATAATTTTAACAATATTAACTTTGTTCAATAATCCTCTTATTAAGTATAAAATAGGGAGATATATGTTTTCTACCATCATTTAGAGAATATCCTACACAGAGACGTTCTGGAAGAAGGCTCTCCAGATGTTCTTCTCTGTGGATGGCATTATGTTGTTTGCCTCAAGCCTAGAATATTATAGAACTCCCTAAATGAGTTTGACAAATACTTCAAAGAATTCAAGTTAACACTCAAAAGAGGAAAAACAAGTTACATGGAGAATGTAAATTGTTCAACAACTTAATTCACTCCACCAGTTCAATCTGTCAATTTATTGAGTTCTTTGTACCAACTACCATGTTAGGTACTAAGAATACAAAGACAACAATAAAATGTGTCTTGCCACTGAGGAGGTTGTGTTTTAATGGAGGAAATGGACTATATAGAATGATATGCAGATGAACTATTTATTGAGCAGTACAATATTTGAGAAGATGGAGCATGAGTTGGGCTCATAATTAAATGAAAGAAAGAGGCTCATAATTAAAAGAAAGTAAGAAAGAAAATTACACAGTTTTGAAATTTTGTTTCTAAGTTGCACCCAGAATTTTTAAAATCCATCTTGTAACACTAATTTTTTCATTTTTTCATATTATATATGGTATGCTTTGTCTGATATTCAAAATTATGGTGGATATAAAAAGTTTTCAGCATATTGTCAGTGACAAATTGTATGTTAGAATTTAGGTAAAACATATCAGAATCTCAGGGCTCTTGTCCTGATCTGTGCCAGCGGCCACTTGTGCAACCTTCAAGATGTCAGGTCACCTCTATAAGCCTCAGGTTTCTCAGCTGTAGAAGGAGGGATTGGATTTAATGCTAACATCCCTTTAGACTAGTCTTAAAATCATCTCATAGCATAAGGATGCTGATCACAACTGTCTTTCCCCCCTTGGATCTTCCTATTTTATACAGTTTTAATTTGGGATTTAGGGAAGCAGGCCAAGTAACTTTGAAAAGCACATCTTTATTTTTACTAACCTCTAACTAATATTTAGCATTTCCTTCAATTATTAATTTTTTAAAAAAATTAAATCACTATTCTGAGAAGGAATCCATAAGTATGATTGGAAAAGGAAGAACAACATTCATGTGTCAAGAGTGTAGGTTAATATACTGCTATTCTGGTACCCACATAATTTCTAAAAAGACTTTCAAGAAGACTTGATGTGTTGTTGGATTGACCTCCCATGGAAGATTTATAAGAAAACATAGACAAAAATCACATACAATAAAAAGTCATAGATAGACTATAATCTATATGTCTAAAGGGAGGACAAACATTGATGAAAACAATATGATGTATGTTTTAAAATATTTAACCATCATTATGGGAACTAAGAGTCAAGGTAACTAGGCATCTCAAAAAATCATTTTTCTTGTTGCCTTTGAGCCCAAAATGAAATCAGATCTATCAAATCCTATATTTAGTTCTCCACATAAAACTCATGAGTCAACCTTCCTATTAGCTACAACTTCTTTGTCTTCTGGTTTCATTTATAGTGAGAATGTCAACATTAAAGAGCTTGGTACTGAACAACAGAATGTTAATTCATTTGTCATTGGAAAAGATCTTACACTTAGGGTACCAATGGAAAAACTGATATTTATAGATTATCTTAAAACTATTTTAAGACTATATACTCTTCACATTTTCCCTATGGAAGTGAGCCACACAAAATTGGGAGCCATGATGATTTTTTTCTTTGTTTCAGAGGTAGACATACTTAAATCATTAATCACATAGTGGCCAATTTGCTGGTTTGACTCACTCCATCCTTAGCCAGACTATTTTTTGTATGCCAGATATCATCTATAGCCATGATAATGTTTTCAGTATCATAATTAATTTCAGGCTAAAAGACATAGCTTCCAGCAAATGCTTTCATGTAAAATAATTCAGGCATGTGTTGTATGCACTATGGCCAAGATAGCAACTGACTTCTGGAATGGTAATGAAATTTGTCCATAAAAGGGCAATTACCCCATGTTGATGGTTTGAGAATTGCTTGAATTCCTCCAGTAGTTTATTTGCTGTCCAATCCCTCCACACTAAGGTTATAATGCAGACCAAATTGGAATCCTGTGTAATTAAATATGCTGTTCAATCAGCTTAAAGAGGTAGTTTAGACAGATGTTTAATAGCAAAGTTTCTAGAGGAAGTGGTACAGCATAATCTGAAATCTGTAGTGGTAGAAAACCCAGGGAATCAGATTAGATCTTCCAAGCTAATAGACAATCACATCATCTTAGGTACCAGGAAAAAGGCTCTGTGCAGAGAAGAATGGTGATACAACTAAGGGTAGAAATATATCATGGGATCACAGATCAAGAATTGGAAGGAATCTCAATGACTACCTAGTGGAACCCTTTCATTTTACAGAGAAAAATAACCACTACAAATCTGAGGTTGATTAAGTAACTTCTTCAAGGTCGCACAGGTAGTAAGCAATAGGGGTGGGATTTGTACCCAGATCCTCTGAATTTAAAGCCACTTGTGTTTATATTGTACAGCTCCAAATCCCAAAGGGGACTTGTAATCCATGTAAATTGTCTATGTAAAGCTATAGATTTACTTTCTCAGCTTTCTTCATTCTTTAGATTAAAGCAAGACTGTCTTTATTGGTTGCTGCATAATTTCATTCTTTAGGTGAGAAGTCTCAAATCCTGAGCAGTGACTCAGAAACATTTGGCATTGTGTGGACAAGTACACCTACACCTTAGTATTGTGGCATCAGCGACCAGAAGCAGCACAGAAACCTCTTTCATGTGTATTAAAAGTAGAAATCACATTTCATATAATGTTTTCTCTTTTTCTAAATCATCCAGTATCTATTAAGAACCCTCTACATGCAAAGTATTACATATTTGACACTGTGTTGTCACAAGGTTGTTGAGAGGAAAGACTTTTGTACAATTTAAAGCACTATGTACATGCAACCATTTTGGAAAACAATTTGGAACTAAGCAAATAAAGTAGCTAAAAAGACTGTATCCTTTGACTCAGAGATTCTAATGGTAGGCACCTATCTAAAGGAAGTCACTGATGGAAGAAAGAAATGAAGGAAGGAAGGAAGGAAGGAAGGAAGGAAGGAAGGAAGGAAGGAAGGAAGGAAGGAAGGAAGGAAGGAAGGGAGAGAGAAAGAAAGAGAGAAAGAAAGAAAGAAAGAAAGAAAGAAAGAAAGAAAGAAAGAAAGAAAGAAAGAAAGAAAGAAAGAAAGAAAGAAAGAAAGAAAGAAAGAAACAGAGAGAGAAAGAAAGAAAGAAGGAAAGAAAGAAAGAAAGAAAGAAAGAAACAGAGAGAAAGAAAGAAAGAAAGAAAGAAAGAAAGAAAGAAAGAAAGAAAGAAAGAAAGAAAGAAAGAAAGAGAAAGAGGGAGGGAGGGAGGGAGGGAGAGAGGGAGGAAGGAAGGAAGAAAGGAAGGAAGGAAGGAAGACCCCATATACACCAAATATTTATAGTAGCATTTTTTGTAGTAGCAAACAACTGGAAATAGAATAAATCCATCAACTGGGGAATGGCTAAATGAATTGTGGTATGTGAATGTAAGAGTATTACTGAGCTGTAAGAAGAGACACATATCATGAATACAGAGCAGCATGGAAAGATTTACATGAACTGATGCAGAGTGAACCAAGCAAAACCAAGAAAATAATATAGACAATGACTACAAGCATGTAAATGTGAAGAACAACCACAAAAGAAGTGAAAACAAATGTCGCAAAATTGCAATGAACAGGCTTAGCCCCTGGTAAGAGATATGAGGAAACATCTCCTATTTTGTTAGAGGAAATGGGGAAAGTGTGTACACAAGTGAAGAACACTACATATAATGTCATATTTTTCCCTGTATTGCTTGGTGATTGGTTACACTGATTTTTCCCCTCTTTTTCATTTTTGCTTTTAAAAGATTACTTATTACGCTAAGGGATGGCTTTCAAAGAGGGTAGAGGGCAAGGGTTAGGAGCGGGGAATTTAGGCTATATAAAATCAAAAAGCTTCAATAAAATGTCTTTTTATAAAATATTATGTAGTTGCAAACTTTTGTGGCTGTTGCCTCTCTCCTACCTGTCTCTTATACCCCTTCTCATTCTTTTAATGCTCCCTCCCCCTCCAGTTCGTCTGCCCTTTCCCTCTCTTCTCCTCCCTTTCTCTTATTAGTTTAGGCAAGTATAAATCTTTTAGGCTTTTTGCACTGTGTCAATTTCTACCCCAATTCTCAAAGTAAATGTGACTCTACTCCACCCTGATCAAGGTCAAAAATAATTAGATGTATGGAGTCAAGTCACAATGAAAAAGTTGAGAAACAGTAGACTAGAACTCAAGACAGAAAAACAGAAAAGGAACAAGGATAAAATATATAAGTAGGAAATCTGATACCTGGGGCAAATTCAATTGATCTGAGCAAAGCAGGAGGTCTAGAGATACTAGAATTGTTAAGCAGAGCATATCATATGGATCATAGAATCATAGATTTAGAGCTGAAAGAGATGTTGGAGTCCATCAAGTCCAACCCCACCATTTTAGAGAGGAATAAAGAAGAAGTAAATAAGAGGTATCAAGTGATTAGTCCAGTGATCTTCACATAGCTAGAAAGTGTCTAATGCAATATTTGAACCCAGGTCTTTGTGACTCCAATCCAGAAGCCCTGTGCTAGTTCCATCTCTGAATAATTATTGAGAAGTTAATACAAATTGTTTAAGCAGGAGGTTTCAAAAAAGCCTAGTTTGCAAGATGTTTATACAGAGCTACAGGGTCAGACAACAAACATTCGTGAAGTACTTTCTATGAGTCAAACAATATGCTAAGAAAGGAAAAAATGTAGTCCCTGCCTTCAAAGAGATCACATTCTAATGGGAGAAACAACTTACAAAGAACTATGTACATACAAGATATGTAAAAGGTAAATGAAAGGCAAGCCCTGAGCTTAAAAGAAAGGGGAGAAAAAAATAATCATACAAAAGCTCTTACTATTGAGTGATTTCGACATCATTTTGTTACCAGAGATATGCCATGACTGGCTTTTCCAGAATAGCTAGTATGGGAAGAAGGCTGTTAATCCCTCCATGATGAAGATTACTGCTAGCTGCTAGGTCTATACTCTTAAAGTCAATGCCTAAAGCAGCTGAAATCGATCCACCAAAATCTGTATACCACACACAGACACACAGACACACACAGACACACACACGCACATACTAACCGACCCAACAGCCTGGGGGAATGAAGAGCCAAATACTTCCCAAAACCACACACCCTCCACCATAACCTCAGTATCCACTGTAAGGAACAGAACATGGCAAGCAAATTCAATTGCTACAATTCAGTTAGTCTAGACTAAAAGAGGCTTCATAGCTCCATTATCCCTAATTTCCTCTTACTAGTAGATATTATATGGGGGATTTGAAGCAACCAAACCATTAAGTACAATGAACATAGACACCTGTGAATTCCAGATTCTAGGTATGATCTAGTTGAGGAGGCAGCCCAGGTGGACTCTCTAAGATACAGTGTGACCACAGGTGCAATCATGCCAGGAAAGAGAGAAGCCTATCTCTAATTCTGCAGGACCTTTACTGACCTATGACCCTGCTCCCTCACCTTCTCCTAGAGGCTTCCTTCCCTCTACCAATCCCTTGGAGACATAGGGTGGTAGAGTGCTGAAAAGTAGAGGAATGTTCATCTCCAAATTACTGCAGGGAATAAATGTGCCACCTGAAACAAAGTATCAACCTGCCCCACCCTAGTTATGACCCTGCCCCACTCCCACCCTCCCACCAGCATAATTATACAGGGACAAGAGACTCAAAACCACATAAAGTAATAGCACCCCTGCTCCCTGAGCATCCTTCAGACTAGCTTTTTTCTCTCTCAGCATGATATCCATTGTTTCTCACAAAATGAATTCTTTCTCATTACCAAAGCTGATCTCTACCTGTCCCAGCACTCAGGCATTAGGCATCTTCCTACTCTTGGATGCCTCTAAATGCCCCTGAGGAAGTGTGAGCGTTACAAATCACTGAGAACAGGACCCCAAATTTCTAAGCAGGGTTTTCCAAAAGAACAGAGGCATCAAACATGTTAGGGGTCATCATGAGACCCCTAACACTCTTGAATGTAGTCCAAAACAGTTAAAATATAACTGGAAAATATTTACCAAAATAAATACACATATAAAAACCCAGATAACATTACATTTCACAATAAAGTCAATATGTAGCCTGTAGGAATCCTGACGTATGGTTGAATGGCCACTATTTCTGTTTGCATTTGACACCATTTTTAAGAGAAATATAATCTTCCCTAAATGCCCAAGAAATAAAATGAAAAGTTTAGTGAATTTCTGTGATGGAAGTAATCCAGCTTCCACTAAATTCCTACTCCAAAGCCTCAGCAGATAAGCCTGGTTTATGGGCTAGGCCAACAGACTATAAGCTCTGGAAGGTTCTTCCAAGCTGAAACACCCTCAAGAATGGGACCAAAGATATTGTAAATTGTATGTGACTCATCTGACGACTACTCCAAGTTCCAAGGAATTCATCACTAGATCGGCTGCAGGAAATTATTATGTATTTGTTTATGCACACATATCTGCACATATAGAAGTGTGTGTGTGTGTGTGTGTGTGTGTGTGTGTATATATATATGCATGTATAAACACACATATTATTTATTTGTATTATTTAAAGAGACCATCCACCAATAAACAGAGGAGTTATTATATATAGGTACGTGTGTGTGTGTGTGTGTGTGTGTGTGTATATATATGCATGTATAAACACACATATTATTTATTTGTATTATTTAAAGAGACCATCCACCAATAAACAGAGGAGTTATTATATATAGGTACATGTGTGTGTGTGTGTGTGTGTGTGTGTGTGTGTGTGTGTGTGTGTATATATATGCATGTATAAACACACATATTATTTATTTGTATTATTTAAAGAGACCATCCACCAATAAACAGAGGAGTTATTATATATAGGTATGTGTGTGTGTGTGTGTGTGTGTGTGTGTGTGTATCTGTAACTGGACAGAATATCCACACTGATGAAATCAGAGATCCTTAAAATGTTAACATATAAATCACTTAGCAATAAAAATAAGAAGAGAATAATCTCAAGGTCGTCACAATTCTCATTTCTTCTTCATTTCAAAGCATTTTCTTGTTTTTATAGAGTCTATAAAAATCCAAGCACAATACTCATATTCCCTTGACAGACCAACTATAGATTTTTTTTAAACTTTGGGGAGAGTGTGGTGGGGTGGAGTAGTGGGGTATGATCTGGTATTCATTTCAGAGGGTTGAACTTCATGTTCTACTTTGGAAAGCAGCACATGGGAGTCATTGTTTAGCATTATTACTTTCAGGCCACAAAAATGTCTATAAAAGAAACCTTATGGGCAGTTTATATGTGTCAATTATGCCAAAACCCAGAAAGCTTTGGAATATCAAAGGTAAGAATTGGACTTCATCACTGTAAAACTAGGAGAGAAAGCAGATATCTACCTGAAAAGGTAAGGGCTCAACTTGTCCAAACAGGAACCTGGGCAAGGGGACAATCACTGGAAATGATTCAGGCAAATCCGGTAAGAGAGCAAACACTAGACAAGAATAGTATTGTTACTGTTATAATGTTGCTGAGTGATGCAAATGATTGCCTTCCCCTTCCTCCAGGATGCTGTATGCCATGTCCCTAAGGAGAGGTTTCTCTGTGCATATAAAGTCACTGCTAGTTGATAAACTGATCAATAGAATCTCAGGAATGCGCTGACAAAGGATCAATTAAAAATATTTGGGGTCTTTTGGTTAATTTTTAAAAATAGCTTTCTAAGAATGTAGATTTAAAGTTCTGTAGCATCAAGGTGATATTCACAGCGCCTACAGCAGCTATGAATATGCCAGCACAGTTTGGAATCGCAAAATATGACAGACTCTCCACATGGAAAACAGAACCAAAACATTTAAAAAACATCAGAAAGTCAAATCCCAACACCAGAAAGCCAAATTCACCATAGTAACCAAGAAGTCTAAACACATTATCAGGCCTTCCCACAAACAAACACTCTCAAGTAAATTTGCCCTTCTCTCACCGACAGCCAGTTACCTGCTTCCTCTCTCTCTCCCAGATCTAACTAGTCTAACCAACTTCCTCTCAGCTCTGCTCCAGCTCTTCCTCTTCCTGTTCCACCCTTCCTGTTCCACCTGTTTAGCAACCTCCTCCCGCTACAGGCTTCATGTGACTCAAACTCATGTGACTTAGACTTCCATGTGACTTAAGCAGGTCACATAGGCCTATTAACGGAAGGAAAAGATCTTCCTATTCCATTAAAAATACATTAATTTCATTAAAAATACATTAACAAAACAAATGAAGGGACTTCAATGGTCATCTATCAAAGATGCTGCATTTGCTTTCTGACCTAGGGGGAATCTATGATGACCAGCATTTCAGGCCAAGTGGGAAGACTGGTTTGTAAAAGGAAAAATCTGAAGAGAGAAAAGAGTTCAACTATACAACTACACAAATTCAGTCTGCTATGAAATATTTTTTGTAAACATATGTTCCCTTCTTGTGCTTTCAATAAGGATGCCTTATTCTTAAAGACTTTGAACATTTATAAAACATTTATAAAAACATCAGAAAGTCAAATCCCAATTCCAGAAAGCCAAAAAGAAGGGCACAGTTAGGTGATACAGTGGATAGAGCTCTGGAGTCAAGAAGATCCAATTTCAAAATGGCCTTGGACACAAGCTGTGTGACCCTGGGCAAGTCACCTAAGCTCTGTTTGCTTTCTAAAATGGGGATAATAATAGTACCTACCTCTCAGTATGGTGTGGATCAACTAAGATAATAAATGTCAGGCAATTAGCACAGTACCTGGCACATAGTTAAGTGCTACATAAATGTAAGCTAATATCAGAGATGAGAAAGTAAGCATACAAGCCAGTAATTATCAAAATCTTCTCACTTGTCTTTTTTCAACTTTAGCAATCTGAGATTTTATCTGAATATTTCATTTGCACCCCTTTTGCAGAAACCTCAAAAATAATCCTTCAATATCTTCTAAGCTCTATTCCCTCCATCACTGACCTTCTCTAGTCCGGTCTGGCTACTCTTTCCATTTTTATCTCCTTCAGTGCTTCCCTCTACAAAACACTGAGGATGGTGATATTAGAGTCCAAATGTGCTGGCTTCTCTGTCATTGATGGAGAAAAGAATTTGCTATAGAAATGTTTTGACAAATCTTTTCCATTTTTCATCTGTTTGCTATTATAGTTTATATTGTTATTATTATAACAATGACTTACTAAATTTAGGAACTTGTTCAAAGTTTATTTAATTATCCACACATCCTTTATATCCCAATTGGTATTGTCATAGAATTCTAGTTGCCAGAGGCCAGTGACTGTAACAATAGCTGATATTTATATAAAGACATTATTTAAAATGTTTTTTTTATATACTACCTCATTTAAGCCTTACAACAGCTCACAAATATGATGTAATGAGATATTATCTCCATTTTACAAATGATGAAACTGAGAATTAGAGAGACTAAGTGACCTCTCAAAGAGTTATTAAATATCACAGACAATATCTGAACCAGTGTTCCTAAGCCCAAGTCCTTCTCACTCTATCAGGTACTGCACAGTGCCTAAGTTCCTCTGTCTCTGCCTCTGTGTCTCTGTCTCCCTTTATCTCTGTGTCTTTCTGTCTCTCTCTGTCTTTCTCCCTGTGTCTGTCTCTCTCTCTCTCTCTGTCTCTCTTTGTCCCTCTCTTCTCTGTGGAATTTTTGTTTTATCATTCCATTGCAAATGTTTAGCTATAATATAAGTCAAATTCATTTCTACAGACTGCTCTGGATATCTAACCACAAAGTTCTTTTTGTATGGCAGGAATGAGCAGACTATAAGATATGACTCATAAAGAACTTTGATATAGAATAGAAGGCAAATAAGTGGTTAGGGAAATATAGGTAAGAAAGAGAAGATGGGTTGGTCATGTGGTAAGGATGAGGAAAGATCTGTGAATAGCCAGACTGGATCACAGGTGTCCTCACAATTTCTAAAGAAATTTGATTTCTGGGGGACAGAGCCAAGATGGCAGAGTAGAAAGACAAACCTGCTCTAGCTGTCTCCCCCATAGCCCTTAAAATACCTGTAAAAATGACTCTAAACAAATTCTAGAGCAGCAGAAGCCACAAAATGACAATGAAACAGATTTCCAACCCAAGACAGCATGGAAGGCTGAAAGGGAAAGGTCTATCACACCAGACTCCAAGTAGAGGACAGCCCAGCATGGGCTTCTCTGAAAGGACAGGACTGGAGCAGATTTCAGGGCATGGAATCACAGGCAGCTGCTGAGGTTTTCAAATTTCTCAACCCACAAATGTCAAACACAGTTTGAAAGGTCAGTAAGAAAGTTCTTTCACCTGGGTGAGAGTGGAGCTAGGTCTGACACCAGCTCTGGCCCTTGGGCCTCAGCACCCAGAGTGAAACAGCTTTGTCCACTTTTGGAGCCCTTGGCCTAAAGACCCTGGTGAAATTGAGTGACTGATCTAGGTCTCAATGCCCAGATTCTCCTCAAAGCCAACAAGGAGAAGAATGCTTTAAAAAAAGAGAATTGGCCAAATGGAAAAGGAGGTTCAAAAGCTCACTGAAGAAAATAGTTCTTTAAAAATTAGAATGGAGCAGATGGAAGCTAATGACTTTATGAGAAACCAAGAAATTACAAAACAAAATCAAAAGAATGAAAAAATAGAGGATAATGTGAAATATCTCATTGGAGAAACAACTGACCTGGAAAATAGATCCAGAAGAGATAATTTTTAAATTATTGGTCTGCTGAAAATCATGATCAAAAAAAGAGTCTAGATATCATCTTCCAAGAAATTATGAAGGAAAATTACCCCAATGTTCTAGAACCAGAGGGTAAAACAGAAATGGAAAGAAATCACTAATCACCTCCTGAAAGAGATCCCAAAAGGAAAACTCCTAGAAATATTGTAGCCAAATTCCAGAGTTCCCAGATCTAGGAGAAAATATTACAAGCAGGCAGAAACACTTCAAGTATTGAGGAAATACAATCAGGATAACACAGGATTTAGCAGCTTTTTACACTAAGGGATCAAAGGGCTTGAAATATGATATTCCAGAGGCCAAAGGAGATAAGTTTGAAACCAAGAATCACATGCCCAGCAAAACTAAGTATAATACTTCAGGGGCGAAAAATGAAATTTCAATGAAATAGAGGACTTCTAAACATTCTTGTTGAAAAGATGAGAGCTGAATAAAAAATTTGACTTTCAAATACAAGAATCAAGAGAAACATGGAAAGGTTAACAGGAAAAAGAAGCCTTAAAGAACTTATTAAAGTTGAATTGTTTACATTTCTACATGGAAAGATATTATTTGTAACTCATGAGACATTTTTCAGTAATTGAGTAAATAGAGGGAATACATACATACATCATATATATATATATATATATATACACACACACACACACACACACACACACAAACATATATAGGTATGTATGAGTATGTATGTGTATATTACATATGTGTGGGTATGTAGATGTACATAGGTGTATGTGCATATACACTTACATAGAGGGCACAGGGTGAGCTGAATATGAAAGCAGAATACCTAAAAAATAAAATTTACTGTTAAGTAGAACGTACTAGGAGTAAGAGAAAAGTAGAGGTAGAATGTAGCAAGTCATCTCACATAAAAGAGAAAAGAAAGAGCTTTTACAATGGAGGGGAAGACTGGGGTGATGAAAGGAAATAAGTGAGCCTTACTCTCATGGGATTTGGCTTAAGGAGGGAATAACACACACTCAGTTGGATATGGAAATCTATTTTACCCACAGGAAGGCAGGGGGAGAGAGAGAGGAGAGGGAAGATAATAGAAGGGACAGCAAATTATGGAAAGGGATAATCAGAAGCAAACATAGTCTCTCACAACATAACTATTATGGAAGTATTTTGCATGACTACACATGTATGATCTATATTGAATTGCTTGTTTTCTCAGTGAGGATATGTGGGGAGGGAGGGAGAGAATATGGAACTCAAAGTTTTAATAATGAATGTTAAAAATTGTTTTACCATGCAAAGGGAAAATAAGATGTCCAGGCAATTGGGTATAGAAATCTATTTTGCCCTACAGGAAAATAGAGGGGAAGGGGATGGAAGAAGGGGGTTAATGGAGGGAGGACAGACTGGAGGAAGGGGTGTATGGGGTGCATGCTGTCCTGAAGTGAGGGGTGGGGACAGATGGGGAGAAAATTTTGAATTCAAATTCTTGTTGAAGTGAATGTTGAGAACTGAAAAATAAATTATATATGTAAAAAAAAGAAAAGAAATTAGATTCCTGTGATGAATATATGAACAGATGTAAATAAGAATCCTACAGTATAGGTAGGTCTAGATCTGTAACGTGGGAGGGAAATGACCAAATCAATGAAATCACAGGTTCATTTGACTATAGGAATAAACTTCTCTCTAAAACAAAAAAGTTCTATTTTTTTTTAATATCAGCGTTCTTTCTGTGATGTTCTAATGCTGTGAGCCATGGAACACTACAATCATTGAAGAAATGAAACTGAGGATAACACAAGAGTCAATGAAGAGTGTTCCCACATTCGCTATGTCTGGGATCAGCAGAACCCAACTAGCTAGATTGCCTAAGGAAGAAGGGTCTTGCTAGCCACAATAGCTCATTCACATAGGCATAAGTCACCCAATCCTTTAATTCTTACTCTGAAATAGTTTTTGAATCCATTCCTTTCTTTCCAATCTCACTGGCATCACCTTCAGCCTGGATTACTGCAATGGTCTGTCTGCTTGTCCCCTTTCCAACCCATCCCACCTATGCCACCTAATAAGTCTTCCTAAAATATTGCTTTCAACACCTTACTTACCTGCTCAAAAAAGCTTCAAAGGCTCCCCAGTGCCTAACAGATAGGGTCTTAGCAAGCCATTTCTGGCTCTTAGTTTCCTAACCTGTAAAATAAAGGGGTTGAATTTGATCCCCTCCATCTCCAAGTTCTGATAAACTCAATAACAATACTAACCATTCAGCCATATCTTTTGGGAACCAACAATACTGTTGGGGTTGATCTGATTCATTTCCCTACAAGCAGATGGAACTTGAAAGCTTTGGGGAAGTAACTTAGTGCCTAGTGGATATGACTGTAGAGAGAGAGTGACTTTCCACTTCATTAGTGGGAGATTAACTTCTAGTGAAGCATCTAATAATCTGTTCCTCCATATCTGCTGCTTTTTCTTCTGGGCTCTTATGTCTTTCCCTTATTTAGCAGCCTTTTATCCTCTTTCCCTATTTCACATGGGTATATTTTGTTCTTAATTTTCTTTCCCTCTCTATCCTCTGAGATCAATGGCAAGAAACAGCAAAATAATCCAAAAAAGAGCTCTTAAAAAAATAGGCCTAGATGAAACTTCAGAAATCATCAAATCCAGTCCCCTAATTTGAGGAAACTAAAGCCCAGAGAGAAGAAATGATTTGCCCAATACCACACAGGTTATAAGGGACAAACCCAGGGCTCCATCTCAGGTGCTCTGACTTTGATTCCATGTTCTTTCCTCTACATTTCATTTCCTCTTTCTTTGTTTTCTTAAACACCAGATGAGGGGAAGCACAGTACAGTGGAGAGAGAACACTGGCTACGTAGTCAGGACTTGCAATCCTATCTAGAAGATTAAGGAGGTGGAGACTCAATGGTCTGTAACTTCCCTTACATTTCTAACATTTAGTGAATGGAATTAACTATGCCTCAGTTTCTTCACCTGTAAAAAATAAAAAGGTTGGACCCTCACAGGACCACAGGAGCTCAGAGTTCTAAATTACCTCAGAAGCTTCCTGAGCTGATTCCTGACCAAGAATCCCCTGTATGATGTTTCTGGAAAGTGGTCTTCCATTTTCTGCTCAGATCTCCAGGGAGGGGAAAATCCAGCACCTTCTGATATAGCCTTTTCCACTTCTGGACAGCTATAATTACTAGGAAATTTTCCTTTACATCAGGGTGATCACTAGTACATTTCTTGAGTCCATAAAACTCATGCTTTGTGTTGAACCCAAGGATGGCCCAATAATTCTAAGAAGATTCCCCAAACTCTTTGGATAGACCACTGTCCACTTTTCTATCATCCTCCCTCAACCCAGGAAAATTAAAATTAATTCACAAGCCACCAGGTAAACACTGATTACTTTCTGGAGTTGTGCCAAGCTGAATAGTTCCATCTAATCCCTTTATCTCAAACTGTGTTATAACGTGAAGAAGAAAGAGGACATTCTGGCTGTGCATAGATATTGACTGCAGACTCAAACGAATTTTTTTATTAGCTTTTGTGCCCATGGAGAATTTACTTAACTTCTCTGAACCTCAGTTACCTAATCTGTAAAAGAAAAGGGATGGACTACATGATTACTAATCTGTTCCAGTTTGAAAACTTGCTGACTATAGCTAACTCTTCAGAAGTAAACCCCACTCTTCTTCCTTCTAGGGCACTCCTTCTTTATAGACTGAAGTTGTTAAATACAAAAATAGTTTAAGACAACTGGTGCAAACATTCAAATAAAGTGTCAGGCATGTTCAATATCAAATCAATTTACCTTTATTGAAGCCACCAGATTCCTAATATTTTTTTTAATTAGTATCTTGTGGAAAATGATGTATTTTTAACTCTTGGAGCTAAGGAAAAGGAAGGGCTAGGATCATATGAACATAGACATATTGTGTAGTGATCCTTGCAAGAAAACAGGAATTTATATCACCATAATTTAAAGATGAATGTTTTGGCAAGAATTACATGAAGACAGTTGGGAAAAATAATGGGAAAGCAAATTCTTTTTTCTAAAATTTGATCTAACGGTATGAGCCATGTACAAATAATCATTTCCACAAAGACAGGAGATAGGCAACTCTCCAGGAAAGGTAAATGCCTGGAGAGATCAAGGTCAAGAGGTATTTTGTTACTGTTGTTAATGAAAGTCTGAGGATACTCCTTTCTATTGGAAAAATAACTAACAGCTTCCTTAATGCTGGCCAGTGGGAGGGCTCCCAGCATCTGTTGCTGATACTCTGCTGGATTTCATCAGAGGAGAGCCTCTGGTGTCAATTTGTGCCATATTTTCCTCTTTGAACTAAATCTTCCCAGTATCTGAGCAGCCTTTGCAAATAGGATAAACTCTTCAAGGTCTTCAAGGTTGATATACTCATCAGCTGGGGAATGACTTAACAAATTATGTCGCTTGAAAGTAATGGAATATTTCTATGCTATAAGAAATGATGAAAGGAATGTCTTCAGAGAAACCTGGAAAAGATTTGTATGAACTGATACAGAATGAAGTAAGCAGAACCAGGACAACAATTTCTAAAATAGAAATTGTAGAGAAAATAACTTTGAAAGATTTAAGAATTCTAATCAATATAATGACTATACATTATTCCACAGAAGTGAGAATGAAGCATGTTAACCACCTCCTAACAGAGAGGTGATGGGCTCAAGATGCAGAATAAGACACATTTTCAGACATAGTTCATTAGGAACTTGTCTTGTTTGACTATGCATGTTTTTACAAGGGGGTTTTTTTGCTGGTTTTTTTTTTCAATTTGGCAAGAAGGTTGGAAGAAAAGGGGATATGAGTACAGAGACACAAAAAATCACTGAAGCATTTTTTTAATACATAGGCAAGAACAGAAGGAAGGTTAGACAAGAAGGACAGCTTTGAAAGTTACATACTGAAATATATATATGTATATATGTTGCATGTATATGTATCTATGTATATGTGCATGCAGGTATATACATATACATTATGGCAAGTTATACCTAATGGAAATTCATAGTTATTGGAACACTGTATATTGTATAAACACACATATCTTACTATAGATCCTCTGTCTTAGACAACAGAACTTCTATTAGTGTTCACTAAACAATGTAGTGCCTTGTTTAATATTCTCTAATCCCCAAATATTGAAAGATAACAATAATAATGGCAATTAATAATAACTGATATTTTATAGCACTGAGATTTGCAATACACTTTCCATGATTTTTACCTTCCAATCCTCACAACAACTCTGTGAAGTACGTACTACAGGCATTATTATCCCCATTTTTCAGATGAGGAAACAGAGACTCAAAACTGATTAAGTGACTTTCCCACAGTTCCTTATAGCTAACAAGTATCATAGGAAAGACTCAAAATCAGATCTCCCTATAAACCCAGCATTTTCCCACTCCGCTGAGCTACCCCCTGTACTAGTTACCTGAATTTCAAGATTTATAATAAGAGATAAATATATTAATTTAGTGAACTCAAGGATTACAGTAAGAAGGTTTTAAGGAAAATGATTTACAAAAAGTCACAGTAACAATTTGATAGACAGGAGATGAAAGCTGAATGATATAACTTAATGCCGGCAGATCCAACTGACAAAACAGCCCATGTGAGTTGCATATGGAAAACTTTAGTGTGGAAAAACAGATCCAGGAGTCGCCAAGTATGCAAGAATACAAGAAACTGTGGAGGATGAGAATCAAGTGAATTAAATCCAAGGCCTAAGATCATCAAAGAAACCAACAACTCATTTGCTTATCAAGATCCTGTAATGATTAGGAGTTGGAAATATGTTGAGGAATTGGATTTTTTTTTCCTTTAATAAATCATGCACTGAGACATGTTCTTCTGAGAATCATCACAAAGAAAACAGAAAATTGGCCTCACAAGAGCCCAGTCACATTGGCTCTCTAGTCTTACCAGACACCTACTAGCTTTATTCCTCTCCTCCTTAGGGACCACACTACTAACATCCAAACTGAAGTAGAAAACTTCCTCGCCCTGAAATAACAATCTTTTTGGTATGAATGGCCAATGGCTCCTTGTTCCCTTAGATTTCAAGGAGGTAACCCTGAGTGGTTGGGGTTAATTTTCTAGTGTTATAGCTCATGAGCCTCCACTCTCCCATGGATTATGAGTTCACATTAATTAACCGGACAGATTCAATTAGCTTCTAGTTAAGATTATTTACTGAAGTAATACAGTAAGACTAAGTGTTATAAACATTGCCAGCCTGCTCCCCCACCCCAAACCAAGGGCACATTCTTCCATATGTACATATTGCTCATTGGGGTAAACTGGCTCAAGCCTAGAGAGCATATGTGCCAGAGGTATAATCAAAGCTCTTAGCTGCTTGCTGGGAATGCTTTTATCTTCTTCATTTGAAGTTCCTCTTAGTCCAAATGAAGTTCCTCTTAGGGAAGGTACAGTTTTCTCATATCTCTTTCTGAAGTCCTAAAGTTATCTTCTTTCTTTTTCTCTAGTTTGTCCTCAGCTCCTGACATAGACATTGATGTCAGTCCATTGCAATTCTAGGGACACTACTGAAGTGTCCATAAGGAAGTACAAAATGTTCCTGCCTTTTGAAACTCACAAGGTCATCTTCTGATTAAGAGAGAAGGTAGGAGACAGAGACACTCTCCTCTTCATTACCAAGTAATTCCTTCCCTAAATCTTGGCTAGAACTTCTTCCACCCACTGGGCTAATCAAACGTCCTAATGTTATTGTACTGGTTTGTTATTTATTTTTCCAATTTCCATGGTATGTGACTAAGTTTCTTTGGCCAATCCCAAAAGACTCTCTGTGTAGTATCATTTCATTTCAACCAATGATATTTATTCCTTCCAAACTGACTAAGAACTTTTAGCACCTAGCTTAATGTCTTTAGCTAATTGGTTAAAAAAAATCACCTGGTAAAGGCATTAAGGCATAAAACATCTTGTCAGTGAAGTGGGATGAGGGTGATTGAGTGACTGATTCAAATAAGCCCCATATTGACTCTTATAATGAAGCCATAAAGTATCCTCCATGACAGCATCAGTAGGGACAGGCATGCTTTCTCGGGAGATGTTTTGTACTTGACTACATCTTTATCATCACATAACTGATTGAAAAATACTAAAGACACAAGATAGCATTGAATTCATTGTTAATTGATATGTTTAGAATATTTAATGGGATAGAACAAAATGCTGCCATAAAATAGTGTGTACCCTATCTGTGCATAACAATTATTCAAAATTCCTTGAAAGGCTCAACAAGGGACAACCTTGTTTGATGACCCTCTGATCACTAATATAAAGCAAAGGTATAAACGAGGAGGCATTTGCCCACCAAAAGTTTTCTCACTGCTTTGGAGGAATCACTCACTGAGTCCAAGTTGAAGAGGAATTTTCTATAGAATAAGAGAAAATACAGGTAAATGAACTGTTTGGAGATGTCATCATGCTAATTCCATCAAACCACAGGATGTTATATGACTTCCTGGATGAGATCCATCATCACCCAAACAAAAAATGTTTTAACTATCCATATAAGGAAAATCAAGTGAATAAAGAATCCCTACTATGAAGGTTATGGTTGTACTTAATCTATAGGGTTCATCTATTGTTTACATATATACACATACTGAATAGATTGTGCAAATGAAACATGAGTTGAATTCAATCAAAAGCCAAAGGAATAAATTAGGAATTTTCAAATTCTGCTCTTAGCACAATGTCTGGCACATGGTAGTTCTTAGTAAATACTAAGTTTTTAAGTGATTGAATAACTCCAGACTTCTTCTAGAAATAAAGGTCTATCTTTTAATACCAATATTTTACTAGTATTGATATATGATTTATGGAACATCACAATCTCCAAAGAAACTAGCACTGCACAGAGGGCAAAGGAGAGGTTCAAGGTGAGTATGAACAGTCTATAACACATAATAAATAAGGAATTATTTTTAAAAGAAGGTGGAAAATCATATCATTAGAGAAATAGATAGGCTGGTCATGTTGGAAGGACAAGAGAAAATCAATGGAGAGTATGAGTTCCACTGGTATCCTCATTGTGTTCAAACTGTATCTTGTGTGTAAAATTGTATCTTGTAAATTTTGTATCTAGTCAATTTTAGCAGGAAATAAGATGGAAAAAGCGAACCTAGAAGTCATATACAAACTGTCCCAAAAAATCAAAGAAGCACAATTTACAAATTATAACATCATATGTTAACTAAAATTCACATTCCGGACAAATATGTAAAATCAAGGGAAATCACCTAGGTGCTGTTTGGCAAGGTTCAGTCCTACAATATGTAATTTCAAGATGAAATCCAGACCTCCACAGTTTCAGACCAACAAAACATCAAAAAGGTGCTAACAACTTTGAGATGATGAATTTGAAGTTTTACCAATAACTCTGAGTACTTTGGATGTGTTAACACTCTGCCCTGAAGGTGGCACAGACAGAAGTTGGTCAATTTCCAAAATAATCTCTATAAAATGTGTCCTCAAGCTCCTTTCCCCTAGGCACCCATCCACCTCCATCAGGTTCAGGCTACTGAGTGCTCTAGTTCATGATTACATGTATGATATTCTCATCCTCTCTCCCACCCCATCCTCTGCCTCATGCTGCCTGCTCTTCTTCAACATCCCATCCCATATTCCCACATCATCCACCTGTGTACATCTCTCATTGCTTCTCTCTGCCTTTACAGGCTATTTTGTCCCTGTACCATCTGTGTTTAATTAAAGTGTGATTGCTGCCCCATTTCCTGCTGAAACAAGGGATGTTTATGGCAGAATCTAAGGATGAAATTATTTGCAGTGTATGTTAAAACGCAAAGGAAGTTTATCTGAGCCTCTGAGCCCAACTGGCTATGGAAGTAGAAACTCTGAAATCTACTTGAAAGAGAAAAGAAATAGGGTGGAACTGAGAATATTTGCTGTCCTTCCTTCTCAAAGGGAATGTGTGTGAGTTTTATCTTTCTCAAAGACTACCATGACATCAGGAAGATGATGATATGACTTGCAATTGAACTGGATTTGATTGAGGGAGGGTTGTGCAAAGTCATCAGCCTCACTTTTAACTCCAGGGCTATCTGGGTCCAATGGCCATATATAGATCAGGTCAACTGGAGATGGCTCAGGATGCAATGGGAGACCTTGGTCTTTTTAAGCTAAGATCTTTCAGAGTTCTCACAGTGAGTGAGACAAATCCCATTCAATGAATAAGGCCTGTTTACAAAATGAGTCAAGGGATGGTTACTTTATTTCAAAAAGAAAAAAAATCAAACTGGGAAGAGAAGAACCTCAGGGTTGCTGGCCCAAAAGAGAAACAATTACTATTTACATTCACTCTGAATCAAAAGGGCCCAAAATATAACCATTAAGTGGTGCTGGGGCAGGGATCTATTGTTGTCCAATCATGAGAGCCCCAGTGAATTGGGTTTAAGGTATGGTCTTTAAGAAAGAAATCTAGCCATTAAAATCCAAGATAACCAGGTAGGTTTAAGCTCTCAAAATTTACCTTCCTTTGGGCAGAACACCCTCAGGTAAGGGAATAAAAGGTGAGGGGGAAGAAGGGGAGAAGGAGAGGAATCCAGGAACAGCAAGAGAGAGACAGACAGACAGAGACAGGGAGAGACAGAGAAGAGGAGGAAGAGGAGAACAAGAACAAGAAGAAGGGGAAAGAGAAGGAGAAGAAGGAAGAAGGCAAAGAGGAAGGAGGAGGAGGAGAAAAAGAGAGAGCAATCCTTGGACATTTCAATAAAAACCATAACTATTAAGTATTATTGTTAACTATGTAACTTTCCTCTCTCTTTTTAACTTTTGTTAAAAAGTTTATTTCCATGTTGGGAAAAATAATATGAGATGTCTCCTGTGAATATCCTATAATTATAGAAGATTCCATGATAGGTGTGATCACAAAGATAACTCTTTTTTATGATTCTCTGATTATCAATATCAAGAAAGAGATAAAATATAGAGATTAATGTTTGCTCACCATTAGTATTTGGTACTGTCATAGAGAATGTCTTCGATGGAGTATCAAATAGAAGAATTTCCTAGAGATGGTTAGCTTCTCCAGGTATGTTTGGCCTTGTATTAATTACTTCAAGCCCCAAGATAGTTTGGGGCCTCCTCGGTGAAATTCCCAGCTATACAAACAATAATGCACAAATAGAAACCCAAAATTTCAAAGGATGTTGGTTGCCAACATCAAATCCCTTGACTTTGTCTATCAGTCTATGTAACTTGAACAGGTGCTAGAGAAAGACAGTGAGATAGACTCAGAGTGAAATCTTCCTAAAAGCACAGATATGACCTTCTAGCTCAAGGTCCAGATAGTCTGAAATGCAGAGTGTGTAAAAAAGAGTAACATGAAATAAAGTTGTGAAGGTAGATTGGAGCCAGACCTTATAGTGATTTAAATACCAGGCCAAGGAGATTGTATTTTGCCCACAAAGCATTAGAAAATCATATAAGGCTTTTGAGAAAGGGAGTGCTATGGTCAGACCCATAATTTAGGAAAATTATTTTGGTAGCTATGTGGAAGATGGAGTGCAGAGATACAATTTATAAATTATTGTACTATTTTAAAGCCATGATCAAAGAAAGATCCTGGACACTGGGTTTTAAGAGTTAGCAAGGAAAACTACCCTGATATCTTACATCCAGGAGGTGAAATAGAAATTCAAAGAATCCACTGATCACATCTTGAAAGAAATCCCAAAATGACAACTCCCAGGAATATTGTAGGCAAATACCAAAGCTCCTAGGTTAAGGATAAAATTTTGCAAGCAGTCAGAAATAAATAATTCAAATATCATGGACCCACAGTCAGGATAACAAGATTTAGGAGCTTCTACACTAAAAGATCAAAGGGCTTAGAATATGATATTCCAGAGGACAAAGGAGCAAGAATTACAACCAAGATTACTTACCCAGAAAAACTGAGTATAATCCTTCAGGGGCAAAATGGATACTCAATGAAATAGACAACTTTCAAGCATTCTTGATGAAAAAAATTAGAACTGAATAAAAAATTTGGCTTTCAAATACAAGACTTCAGAGAAGCATAAAAAGGTAAACAGGAAAGAGAAAGTATAGGGGACTCAATAAAGGAAAACTGCTTACATTCCTACATGGGAATATGATACTTGTAACTCCTAAGAACTTTCTCATTATTAGGGCAGTTAGGAGTGTACATAGATAGAAGGCAAGGGTGTTTGTTGAATATGTTGGGATATTTTTAAAAAAATGAAAGGGGTGAGAAAGGAATGCACTGGAATAGGGGGAAAGGGAGAGGTAGAATGTGGTAAATTATCTCACATAAAAGAATCATGAGTTTTTACAATGGAGGAGAAGATGGAGGATGTAGTGGAATACTTGAACCTTACTCTCATTGAATTTGCCTCAAAAAGAGAATAACATACATTCAGGTATAGAAATCTATCTTACCCTATAAAAATGTAGGAGGAGAAGGGATGAAAAAATGGGGGTACACTGACAGAAGGAAGGGTGGATTGGGGGAGGCAGAAGTCAATAGCAAGATACTTTTGAGGATGGAAGGGTGAAAGAAGACAGGAGATAAACAAGGGGAAATGGGATAGAAGGAAATACAGTTAGTAATTATAGCTGTGAAAAAAATTATACCAAGAACGGAATCAAGTTTATAAAACTAAGAGCCATTCTCCAATTGATACATGGTCAAAGAATGTGAACAGACAGTTTTCAGATGAAGTAACAAAAACTATCTATAATCACATGAAAAAATGCTCTAAATCACTACTGATTACAGAAATGCAAATTAAAACACTTCTGAGGTACCACCTCACTTCTATCAGATTGGCTAATAGGACAGAAAAAGAAAATGACAAATGTTGGAGGGGATGAGGGAAAATTGAGACACAGTACACTATTGGTGGAGTTCTGAACTGAGTCAACCATTCTGTAGAACAACTTGGAATTATGCCTAAAGGGCTGTAATACCATATGCATACCCTTTGACCCAGCAATGCCACTATTAGGTCTGCATTCCAAAGAGACAAACAACAAAATGGAAAAGGACCTACACGTACAAAAACATTTACAACAGCTCTTTTCTGGCAGCAAATAATTGGAAATTAAGGTGAAGCCCATTAACTGAGGAATATAAGTTGTGGTATATGATTGTGATAGAATACTATTGTGCTACAAGAAATTACAAGTGGGGTGTTCTCAGAAAAATGTAGAAAGACTTACATGAACTGATGCAAAGAGAAATGAACAGAACCAGGAGAATGTAGCAATATGTAAGAGCAATATCGTGCAATGATCAACTGTGAATGACTTAGCTCTCCTTAGCATTACAATGATCCAAGACAATTGTAAAGGACTTCTGACGAAAATTGCTCTCGGTCCCCAGAAAAAGAACTGACTGAGTCCGAATGCAGATGAAAGCACACTTTTAAATTTTATTTTTGGAGGGCTTTTTGGTCTATGTTTTTTTTAACATGACAAATATGGAAATATATTTTGTGTGACTGCACGTATATAAGCTATACCAAATTGCTTGCCTTCTCAATAAAGGGGAAGGAGATGGAGGAAGAGAATATGGAACTCCACATTTTTTTAAAGTGAACGTTAAAAATTGCTTTTACATGCAACTGGGGGAAAATAAAATACTGAATAATTATTCTAAAAAGAAAATTACATCAGATTTAATTGTACAGAGATTGATAATAACCTTTAAGAAAGGAAATTTAGTAGACCAGTGGCATAGAAGACCATGGTGTTGAAACACGAGCAGATGAGGAGGAGACAAGGATTGACTTCAAAGTGTGAAAGTCAGAAAAGCATATGGGAAAGAGCACTGAATTTCACGTTTGAGTCCTGGGCAGAAATCCTGCCTAGAGTGTGTGACCCTGGGAAAGCCACAGCCTCTGTAAATGCCGGGACATTGTATGCTTTTAGATGTGTCCAATTCTCTTTCAGTTCTACACTCTGATGGAGAAGAAGTCAAGAACCTGCCTCCAGCTGCCATATGGGCCTGGAAAGAAAAGAATCCGGATTTTAAAAAAAGAAGAAAGAAAAGTACAGAGGGCAGACAGGTCAAATCCTGATTCCCACAGGAAAGGGCAAAGTAGGGCAAAGGGAGCTCTCCCTGAAGATAAATTGCTGTGGGAAAACAAAGAAAATGGTGAGTAGAAAAACAAAATACAATGTATTAAATTTTTTATGAAGATCTCAGCCTGAGGAGAGTCAGTGCTTAATTTTGTGGCTAAGATTATTAGTGAAGCGCACTAACCCCTCTTCCATTTCGAAGACAGTTTCATGATATCCGAGTTTTTTGATGCTTGCCTCAGAATTGGTGAATTATTTGAACTTAGCCTGACCATGTTCTTCTATGATTGTTACATGCATTTGCACCTTTGAATAAATTTAGTTAAGTAACCAAACAAGTATTTACTAATTACCTCTTATGTGTCAGAGACTGCTAGGCATGGAGGATACAAAAACAAGATAATCCTCTGAAGAACTTGTGTACTTACTGGGCTAGTAAGGCAACAGAGTAGAGAGAATAGTAGGCTGACCTCGTAATTTGGAACATCGGGGTTCAAGACCCACAAACTACCTGTGTGATTGACTATAATCTCTCTTTGTCTCAGACAACTGTCTAAAACTGTAAATTACAGTTAAATTGTTAATCTGTATTAGGAGTTCCTTACCCTAATGAAGTCACCCATGCACATGCATCATAACAAAACGAAACTCAAGATGTGTGGTTATGTAGATACACTATCTCTCACTCAAAATATTAGTGTACACACTTTCTCATTTGTAGGCTGCCAAAAAAATGGGTTTTTTATGTATATGAACATTCTTAACACATCTGGGACTAACCATTGGTCATTGCTGTTGAGTTGTTTCAAGTATGTCCAACTATCCATGAACCTTTGGGGGTTTTCTTGGCAGAGACACTGGAATAGTTTGCTATTTCTTTCTCCAGCTCATTTTACAACTGAGGAAACTGAGGCAAACAGGGTTAAGTGATTTGCCCAAGGTCAAACAGCAAGAAAGTGTCTGAGGTCACATTTGAACTCAAATCCTCCTAACTCCAGGGGTGGTGCTCTATCTACTTTGGCACCAATTAATAAATACACCCTGCCTCCCTGGTCCATTAACATACGCACATTTTTCTTAAATGTACCTGGGAGTGATCATACTTTTTGATCTAAACAAACATTTTAACCCATTAGATAATTGCAGGAACTGAGAGAATTTCAAATGAATGTTTCTTCTCTGATTTAGGCCAGGTTTTACCCACGTGTAGAACATGGGGTTCATGAGAGATCATAAATTTAAAGCTGTAGATGACCTTAGAGATCATATGGATCAACCATCTTATTTTACAGATTAAGAAGCTGAGACCCCAAAAAATGAAGGAATTCGCCCAAGGTCATTAAGATAGTGGGTTTCAGAGGCAGAAATTGAACTCAAGTTCTCTGACTCCAAAACCAGTGGTCTTTCCACGGAAGCTCCTTAATGGCAGAAACCTTCATGGGAGGAGGGGAAGTAGGTGCATCCCTAGAACTTAACATTATACCTGGCATTCATCAGTCTCTGAATAAATGCCTTGTTGAATTATAAAAAAAATTCTAGTAACAAAAAATAAATTCAGGGGAGGTTTTGATGTTGTTCATTGTTGTTGTTTTTGCTGCTTTAAGTGTACCAAAGAATTCCTCATAGACACACTTTGAGGTAAGTAGTGTCTATATCACTACTTCTATTTTACATATGAAGAAATTGAGACTGAGGAATAAAGTGACTTGCTCACAGCCAATCTTCAAAGTTTGATCTCCTGATGCCTAGACCAGAGTTCTTTTCATTATACCACAATGAGGATAGAGACCCTAAAAAAGAGACAGGTATTCATGATTCTTTGTCAAATTTCCACTGTACAGGATCTTGGGCCAATTTTTTTGAGGTATCTTGGAAAAAGTTCTTTTAATAGAATAGAAAGAAAACTCTCAGGTCCCCTTATTTTTTTTTTTCACCTTTAAGGAGGTAAAGCAGGTGGTATAGTGGACTGAGAGTCCAATCTCAAGCATATAATAGCTGCATGACCTCATATGTAAATACCTTCGTCCCTCAGCCTGTTTCCTCATTTGCAAAATGGAGACATCTCTCAGAGTTATTGTGAGGCTCAAATAAGATAACATTTTAAAGCACTTTGCAAACTTTCGAAATGCCAGTTGCTATAATTGTAGCCCTGGTTATTTGAAAGAGGCCAGGAAGCTATAAAATAGTTAAAAGAAAGAAACATTGATCATTATGATGGTTCAGAATGAAAAGTGGGTCAGCAAATTCAACCAGAATGGCTAGGGCTAATTATTATTACATAGCAATGTCTGGAAATTCCCAGATTAAGAATGTATTGGTGCGTCCAAACATGGCTAAAATATACTGGAAGTTAGCAAGTGTAGACCCCAGTGGAAATCAAAATGTATATATAAGCTTATGCCCTAAGGAGTAATGGAATGAACCAAGACATTTTGTTGTGGTATGGGGCTGTTGAACGAAAACTGAAATGAGAGATCTGGTCACCTGATTCTGAAGAATGTCACCCCCAACCTAGCACTAACTGGTCATGTCAGCTGTCCAGTCCTTTGACCTTTCAAAGCCTCCGTTTCCTCCTGTGAAGTGTTTTTTTGGACTAAATGGTTATCAAAGTCCATCCAACCTTTAAAAAAAGTCTGCTTCCCTCATGCCTCTATTGAAAGAGTCCCTCTAATGTGTTAGTATTCAAAGAATCTATAGTTCAAACCTTATTTCTGTATCACTGATAATCTATGATCTTATTTAAGAACAGATTTCTCATAAAATCTGTTGAGTTTTCCTTAGGAGCCATCTTCTTTAGGCTTCTCTGAATCATTTTTGTGATTTTATACATGAAAAGGCAAGCTGCCATCAGACAATATGAAAGACAACATGTCAAACTGGATAGTGTCAGGGAAGATCCATATTCAAGAGCTACCAGCTACCTCTGACAAAAAACTGGCTGCGTGACTCTAGGCAAGTCACCTAACTTCCTCATGGCCCCAGATGGCACTCTAGTCCAAGCCTTTAAATTGGGGAGAAAGTGTGAAACTGCTTGCTAGAGGGAGTCTCACACCTAGAATCTCCAAAAACTGATGAAATGATGTCTAGTTTGAGAAGAAAAATAAAGACATAAAGATAGATTTTCTGTTTTTTAAGAAGTTCCAGAAAAATGTGAAAATGAAAGATTTCCACAGAAATGTTAGTGTAGTAAACAATGCTGTAAAATTGATTTCTGATCCTTGTTTACATAGTAAAATAAATCAATCATTCTGGTCTGTGTGGTTGTAGAAATATTAACTTTTACATAGCTTCGTATTTTGTTTGCTTTTGTACTTAAAGAACCACAGAAATGTCTGAGTTTCCATTTCACTTTAACTCACCTTCACAGTTCCTAAGGTGCCTAAGCACCATGTCTAATCCACTGTGGCATCCTTTATTTTTTGTATAACGTGTTACTTGCTGCATTATTTGTTGTTTTTATTTATGTGATTGCAGTTAAAGTGCATATTGTTTGCTGAGTGTAGTGGCATGCACTTGTAGTTCCCATTCCTAGGGAGTCTAAGACTGGTGGATCACTTGAGTTCAGGAGTTCTGAGCTGCAGTGAGCTAAGCCAATTGGATATCTGTCCAAAGTACAGCACCAATATGGTGAGCCCTTGGGAGCAGGAGGCCACCAGGCTGCCTAAGGAGGGGTGAGCAGGTCCAGCTCACAAACAGAATATGTCAAAGCTTCTATGCTGTTCAGTTGTGGAGTCATACCTATGAGAGGAATGAGGAAAAAAGGGTTGCCCCTCTCACTCTGGACACCTACCATGCCTCTATAGCTTTGTTATGTTTAGGGCTGTCTGAGATTTTTTTTCCGAAGCAGATGAATTCAAAGTTGATTGAATGAAACTGACTTTTTGAAAATGAAGTGGCTGCTAGTAGCCTATGAGGGGAATTTCATTATTAGGTTATTATGTCTATAAAAGCATCAAAAAAATGTAGTTTCACAGTAATTTGTGTGATAGGGTGCCCTCTACTCCTTGGAGCATGCTCAATATTCTCCACCAGTCCTCGGGGACAGGGTAGAAATTTGAATAGAGAGAAGCTACATCCTCTGTGTCCTTTTGACTTTGTATAGATCATCACTGATTTAAGTTCCATTTTCTGATTCCCTAATCCCATACATTGATCTCTAATCCATGTATGATTCTAATCAATCTATGATTCTTTATTCTTTAGCATTCCCTTTTGTTGTGTGAGGACAAAGCACCTCTGCCATCCCTGATTCATTGTTGCACATTGGGTCTCATTTTTTCTTCTCTTACTGCCCTTTCAAGGGGAAAACAGGACAATACATTGAAGCCAATCATCTGGCAGAATGCATTCTGCCAAAACCCAGTTCCATAACCCCATGCACTTCTATACTTTCTTGCATCGGTGTTCTCATGATGTGAGTTCTTCCTTTAGGGATCCTCATCACAAGATAAATATAGCTCCTCATTCTTTTCACAGAGTACTGGACTTTGAGTCAGGATGAACATGGTTTAAATCAAGCCCCAAACATTTACCAACTACATATGACTCTGAGAATGTCCCTTAATTATCCCAAGACTCAGTTTACTCCTGGGAAAGTCATATCACCTACCTCATAGGATTGCTTTGAGGATCAAATAATCTAATATATGAAATATGTTTTATAAACCTCAAAGCTATTAATTATTATCCTGTGTGACTCATTTGTGTCATCTTAGAATTCTTCCTTGTTATGGGAGCAAAGAAATGTTTCACTCAGCCCGCTCCTGGTTTTCCTCCCATTCTTTTAGCATTGTGCGGTACTAATGGAGTATGTGGGCTGTCCAATGGCTATTCCTCAGTCACGTTCCATGACTGGTCTACCTTCTTTTTTCAGTTCACACATCACCTTGATAACATCCTTTAAACCAGAGATGTCCAACACGTGGTCCACCTACAATGCTCCTGAATATGGCCCAAACCAGATTAAAATGTAATTGGGAAATATAAAATTAAAATATAATAAAACATAGATAATATTACATTTTAAAACCAAGCCAATATGTGTTCTACAGGGATTCTTATATATGGATTAATAGCCCCCATTTCTATTTGAACTTGACTACTTTGCTAAAATTCTACATTTGTTATGAGATGCATTACACAACATTATATAATCCCAAACAGCCAGGCATCAGAGCTACATTTTGCCAATACAGAGGAGAATGAAAGCTAGACAAACCAGTTGGAATCTAATTGGTTGATTATTTTGACTTGGACAGGAACCACACTGGAGAAAGTCCAACATATTTGGGACAGATTTAAGCTGTCATATAAATCATACCATAAGATACAGAAATTAAAGCAATACATTTTTGGAAAATACGTAACTGTAATTTAGTAGTGCTCCATAATATGAAATTGGGTATATTTTTAACAACCTAATTATAACATAAATTTTTTTTATCTTTTTAAGATTATCCATTTAAATTGTTATAACATGATCTTTGAAAAGTTCTATGAATAGTAAAAGATTACAATTCATCCAATTCAGATTTATTATGGTTTACAAAATGTTTCCCAATGTTAAGTACGGGTATTACTATTCTGCTTTATAAAGAAACTGAGGATTTAAAAGTGACCCTATCAGTCACTTAACCAATAAGTGTTGGAGCCATGATGTCTCACTACCTCATTATCATTAAATCAAAATTCAGTGAGGACTTATTGAGCACCTCCTGTGTGCTCTTGGTGCTGAGTATGATACAAGATGGATAAGACAGCCTCTGAACTATAGGATTTTCTAGTTGAAAGAAAATTAATATTGAACCAATATTTTTAGGACAAAACCTTTTCCAAATGGCACCAAGAAAGTTGATATTTGTTACTTAACCTCTCTGTGCCTCAGTTTCCTCAGTATAAAATGAGAGAATTGGATTAGATGATTTTTCAGTTCTCTTCCATCTCTAAATCTATCATTTTCTTCCTCTCCATTCCTGATACCACAACCACTCTTGAGGTCTTTTTTTAAATTGCCTACCAAAATCAATTCAGTAAGCTCCTACCAAGTCTTCTGCCTCTGCTCTCTTCCCCTGTCCCAGCCATGCTTCACATTACTCTCAGACTTTTCTTTTCTCTCCCCTGTGTATAGATCTGGTCACGTCACAATTCTGCTCCAAACATGTTAATATTTCCTATCCCCTATGAAAAACAATACAACCTCCTTTAATGTTGAGCATTCAAAGCCCGCCACAATCTCACATGACACTAACTTCTTGTATTATTCTACACTACTTCTCTCTTCATCCAAACTAGAATACCTAACTATTGAAAATTCTACCTTTCGATCTCCATGGTTTTCTGCACACTGTCCCCTATGTGAGAAATCCTCTCCCTGTGCCCACTGGCTTCCCACCCATTCCTTTAAAAGTTTGCTGAGATTCCAGCTTCTACAAGAAGTTTTCCCTGTTCGTCCTGACCTGTCATTGAGAATGTTCAGATCAGATCTGTCATAACAATTTTTTTTTGCTCTCCTATTTTGTACTTCCTAATTCCCCTATTAAACTCCATGATGACTAGAAGCAAATCTTATCTCAGCTTTGTAACTCACCCAGTGCTTAGCACATTTCTTGGCACATAAAGAGACATTCAATAAATGTTCACTGGATTGAATTTCTAAATAGTAAGGTTTGCAGAATGAATTATTCTAGTCATTATGTCACTCTTCCACTTGACTTTTCATCCTTAAAGATTGCAATGATTATCAACTCATTTCAATAATAATTATTAATAATAATAATAACACATATATTTACATATATCACTTCAAGGTTTGCAAAACACTTTAAAATAGTATTTTATTTTATCCTCACGACAACCTTGTGAGTTAGGTGCTGGAGGTGGACAACAGCTAAGTGACTTGCCCATGGTTACAGTGAATCTGAGGCCAAATTTAAACTCAGATCTCCTTGATCTTGGTCCAGCACTCTATCCACTGGGATACTCAGTAGTTTTCAGTAAATGAAAAAAAGTGAAACAGTAGAGAGAAACCTAGACAAAGACAGACACAGAGACAGTCACAGACACACATGCACATGCACATACACACACACATATGCACACACTGAGAGAGAGCAAGAGAGAGACAGACACAGAGAGAGAGAGAGCAAGAGACAGACAGACAGACAGAGACAGAGACAGAGAGAGAGAGAGAGAGAGGGAGAGGGAGAGGGAGACGGAGACAGAGACAGAGAGAGACAGAGAGAGAGACAGAGAGAGCGCTACCTACTAACTTCTTGAATGGAACTGAATAAAAACAATGGGTCAGATATTTTCTCCATTTTATTCTCAGCTGCAATAAGACCAGAAAAGTTGTACACACACACACACACACACACACACACACACACACACACACACACATCAAGAATAGCAAATTGATGACATCCAAAGTAGCTTGCCTCCTAAAGCTCTGACTTCATTGCATTAAAGTGATCAAAAACAAGAAAAAGGGAACAGGGGAATCTTTACACCAGAGATCTCATTGAAACAGCATGGCATAACCTGGAGCCAAACAGCAATTAAAACCCAATATACATTTCTTACCCACAACCCAGAAGAACCCCTATTGTCTGACTTAAATTCCCTTAATGGATCCTTGTTTTTTGATGTCGTTGTCTAGAAAGCCATTGTTTCTGCCCAGCATGAGACTGTATTCTGATGTATTTTTTTCTTTTGTTCTGTTTAATTACCTCCAATTGAATAACTTTTAATAATCCAAAAAATAATTACCCTGTAGAGCAACTTCATCTGGAAGTCCGTTTTTAAAAGTTCTTTTCTTTCCTTTTTTTTGAAAGTTGAGAAAATAAGAAATTTATCTTTTATTTGATTTGTAAATGTCTCTTTTTAAACAACAACAAAAAAAGCTAGCATAGTTCTCTTAGGACTGTGGTTTCCTCATTTGCCTTTTTCTCCATCACACCACTCTTCATTATGAAATCACCAAAGCAGAAAATCATTACAATACTTGCACCGTGTCACTACTAACTGCATCAGTGTTGACTCGTATAAAACCATAAACAATATAAATTCACACAAGACTCCCTCAAGTGTCTCTCAACTGCCTAGATAGGCACAGCAGAAGAAATCTAACATAGAATATATCCTCAAAGAGTGGAGAAAGGGAAGGGAAATCCAACATTTACCAAAAACAATCAAATGGAAATATGAAAGTTATTTTCTAAAAACCTTTGTCTCCATTCTATAATTTTTTTAAAAGTTTCTGAGCTAAGTAATAAGCATTCAAAATAATCATAAATAATTATGGATGATGAAAACTTTAAAAATTTATAATAATTAATCAAGTGCCAGTAGCATATCCTTTTATAATCAGCTTTACATTTTAGACTCCCTGCTTTCAACCTGTCCCCTCTCCTATTTGTCTTCCAGACTGTTGCAAAGTCATCTTTCTAAAACACAGGTCTAACCATGTCATTCACCTACTCAGGGATCTTCAGTGGTTTCCTGTTCCCTCTAGGACAAAGTATGAACTCTTCATTCTTTCTGGCATTTAAAGCTTTTCGTAGTCTTTCTCTAGTCTTATTTTACATTCATTGTTTTCTTCTATTATACCAGTTTATTTGTTATTTCTTGAACCTCGCCTTATATTACCCATGTCTGTACCTTTGAACAGGTTAAAAAGAAATGCACATTCAGCTCACCTCTACCTCTCAGAAACCTTGCTTACTTCCAGGCTCAACTCAGGTATCACCCTCTTATAGGAATCCTTTCCTGATTCCTCTTGTGTTTTTTTTCTTATTGTGTTTTTTTCCTCAAATCATATTATATGCATTTGTCTATGTATTTGCTGTATCCCACCAAATGTAAGTAAGTTCACTGAAGTCAGAGACTGATTTTTTATTTTTCTTTATATCTATGGAGACTTGCTTATAGTAGGTACTCCAAACAAGATACATATAGGCTAAATCTGCATTTATCCTTTACATATCTTGTTTTATAGACAGTTGTTTGCATTTTGCCTCCTCATTGGACAGCGAGGAACTTTAGAACAGGAATTGGATTTTTGTACATTAGCACAGTGTCTGATAAATGGTAGGTGCTTAATAAATGCTTATCTACTTGATTTGTTGACTTGGCAAATGCTTTTTTTTAAAAGAAGAAAAACAGAATTGCATTCAATCATTCACTAGCACAGTAATTCTCCTAGAACTCAAAATGTTGTCCTGTACACATTCTTCCTTTTGTAATATAGTTCAGAATTTTGTCCAAGTACAAAACTCCATAAGTCATAAAATATGAAAATTAGATTGTAATTAATCTTCTTGAGAGAACCAGAAGGTCTCTCTATATTTTCTCTTTGTTTATTAAGAAACTAGACTGATGATCATACAATGAATACTTAATCTTTAGTTATTTCAATATTTCATTTTAAAATCCTTTTGTTTATAAAATGATCTGCTTAGGGCAGGGGTGGGAAACCTGTGGCTCAAGGCCACACGTGGCCCTCTAGGTCCTCAATGCAGCCCTTTGACTGAATTCAAACTTCACAGAATTGCATAGTTTTTGAATTCAGTCAAAGGGATGCACTTGAGGACCTAGAGGGCCATATATGACCTCGAGGTTGCGGTTTCCCCACCCCTGGTTAGGGAATGTAGGCAGAAGATTTATAAGAGCTTAATGATCCAGATCATTCTTAGTTTATCCAAAGAAAATCAAAATAATTATCTTTATCATATTAGTCTCATTAACACAAACTTTTTCACACTATGCTCTTACCTATGGGTCTAAGCTGTTATAGCACACCTAGGAGCCATCTTGGCAAGTTGTTGGTTGTGTTTGTCCTTCATTCTTGAAGATGACCACAACATCAGGGAGATGATGACATGACTTGCAGTTGACTTTGATTTGAGGGAGGGAAGGGTGTGCAAGGTCACCAACCTCAGTTTCTCCTCCAGGGCCATCTGGTTCCAGTGGCCAAATATCTTATTAGGATGACTGGAGGTGGCTCAGTATGCAATGTGCCATCTTGGCAAATAGCCTAAACAAGGTTGAGGGTAACCAATGGGCCTCAAAACCTTCAGTGAGTTAGGGGGATATCTAATCCTAGCATGTGAAGACTTTTCCCTAGGTGGAGATCAGTTTGTTCCAACAGCCAGGAAGTCTTGTGAAGCAGGCATTGTAGAAGCTTTAGAGCCTGGTGAGACATCCAAGATGCCACCGCATTCAGGCTATCACCAGTCATCCTGACTTTTGTCCTGCCAGTGGACTCCAAAGACTCTGGAACTTTGAGCAAAGACTTTGAGCAACTCTGTCTCATTTAAATCCCCTTCACGTACAAGTCAAGATATCAGCCCATGATGTCACTGTTTCTCTTTGAAAACAAAGGACAAACAACAAGTAGAATATTAATGAACCAAACAGTATCATCCTAAATTAATCTAGTGGCACTATAACCCACAAAGATAATGTGTTGTAAATGGTACAATATATATCCATAGCACTGAGGTCACAGTCTTCAAATCTAGCTACATATGAGTATGCAAAAGTACATGTGACTGATGATGAAAAATGTCACCCATCTTAACAAAGAGGTAATGAACAAAATATGCAGAATGTAAAAGGGCCTACGATTTTTATTGTTGTTGTCAGGAAATTCCCACTTTGAGAACTACTTTCACCAAAGTAAATCAAACTCATGACTTAGTTAATTAGTGGCTTAGTTGAGGTTACACCGTAAGTAAATGTCAATAGTAGGCTTTGAATTTAGTCCAAGTCTAACATTCTGTCTACTACAACAGTGGTGTCAAACTCAATCAGAAACAGGGTCACTAAGAGTACACAGGAGGCCACTAAAGTATATAAGGATTCCTGCAGGAGGTATATTGACTTAGAAAACCACATATTAACATTAGCCACATTCCTTTGTATTGCTTATTTACTTTGTTAAATATTTCCCAATTACATTTTAATCTGATTCCTGAGCACTAAGGAGTGTTGGGATCCCATATGGACCAAGGGTTCCATGTTTGACTCCTCTTTACTACAATTTGCTGCCTATGTGTAGGCATACTTTGGAAAATAGAAGTCATGACCACTTGAAGCATCTCTAAGATTTGGTGAAAAGGATAACAGTATGTAAATAGTTTCTATTCCTTTTTTGTCAATAATATTATTGCAAACAGTAAACTTTCTTTAAACAAAGATCTCAGTTTTAGAACTGGAAGAAATCTCAAAAGACACTTTGTGGAATCTTAAATTTTATTTTATAGATGAGGAAACAGAAGCTCAGAGAAACCAAGTGACTTGCTACCATCTTATTGCTACCAACAATATACTCGAGTATCTCCAGGAAATGTATGGATCAAACTACTCTATGAAGTGGCTAATCCTTCTGGAGGAGAAGTGAGGCCGGTGACCTGCACAGCCCTCTGTCACTCAAAACAAACTCAAGGGCAAGTCATCATTTCTCTGATGGCATGGTCTTCTTGGGCAACAAAGGACAAACACAAATCTGTCTGGATTAAGGCTGAGCAATAACGGTTAGAATCATAAAGTTTCCTTTAATTGCTATTATGGAAAAAAAAAAACAAAGTCCTATTACAATGCCTAATTATGGCAGGGAGGTTCTAGCAACAGGCTATGGTACCCTTTCTGAAAACCAGCCTAACTCAGCATGTTGCTGTTGTCGTATTGGTCCTTTGTTCTCGAAGAGGACAATGACATCAAGCTGACGACATGACTTGCAGTTGACTTGGATTTGAGTGAGGGAAGTCTGTGCAACGTCACCAATCTCACTTTCTTCTCCTAAGCCATTTGGGTGCAGTGGCATGATATTCATCAGGATGTCTGGAGATGGCCCAGGATGCAATAGGAGACCCTGGCCCTTTGAGGCTAAGGTCTTATAGCATTCTCATTTTGAGTGAGATATACCCATTTAAAGAATAGGTTTCTACAAGTAGTTGCTCAAGGGATGACCCCTTTAATAAAAAAAATCAAACTGGGAGGAGAAGACTCTCAGGGTTCCTAAGTAAAATAGAAACAATTACTCTTTAGGCTTGATTCAACAAAAACCATCAGACTTTAGCATGTGGTAAAGAAGTATGGATTTCTCAAATCAGGCTATTTATGCTGGCAACTAATCTAAGTTTGCTCTGGGATGGAAGTTTCAAGGATTCTTCCAAAATACTTTTTCTTCTTTTCTTTATCAAAACTTTCTAAAAATGAATGCGAATATTCTAAATAAACTCTGTAGTACATACAAAGTTCTTGTACTCTTTTTGATATGATCTGCCTCTAAGACAGGGGATTTTTAACCTGTGGTCCATGAACTTGGATGGGGTAAAAAATTACATCTTTATTTCAGCCTAACTGGTTTCCTTTATAGTACTATTTCATAATATTTTATTGCACACATTTAAAAACATTATTCTTAGAAGGCTGAATAACAATGCAGCAACAACATGTATATATGGCGTATATTAAATATACATATATGTCTATATTTATTCGATATTCTGAGAAGAATTTTTGAATTCCATCATGTACCCTAAGTCTAAGAGTAATTAATGAATCAAAAAGATCCAAACTACAGAACATAGCTTTTCATGAGTTAGAAGAGGGTCTTAAAAATCATCTCTTCCACCATTACAATTTGAGATGTGTATCCTGAAGGCTGAGAGAAATAACGTTACCACTCAAAATTGTTCGAGGACTTGAAGAATACGGTACAGTGGAAAGAATAGAGAGAAGTTCCTGAATTGTTCTACCAAACAAACTGAGATCAGAATGAGTTGGACAGAAATACAGAGCTGTAACTAGAGCAGATGGGGCTTTGCCCCAGTGTACCAAAATTTAGAAGTTTCTGACATCATTTGCATCCCTTCCATATTTTAGAAACCATTTGAATTAAATTGAAATTAAATCCTTTTTTCAAAGGAAAACTAATTGGAGAGGAGAGGAATACATTCAGAAATAAATGTATTATAAAAACAAAAGTCATCCGCAAAAATAATTAACTGATTTTAGAAATGAGATGGTTGCTCTCTATAGCTTAGGAATTCATTGCCCTTTTTGTGTCCTAGAGTTTTGCAGCCTGGGGGGTGCCTATGGACTCCTCAAAATAATATTTTATATGCATGAAATAAAACACATAAAATTACAAAGTCAATTATATTGAAATACAGTTATCCAAAGATTTTTTAAAATACAAGTTTATACACTGCAGGTGAAGACTCATGGTATAGGCAATCACTAAAGGCCTTTTCATTTCTCAATCTATGATCCTGTGCAATTATGAGACAAAGCTTTTTCAACCCTGGGTATAGAATCCAATTTATAGATAACCCTTTCTAATTAACAGAACAAAAGAACATAAAGGGATCTTAGATAAAAGTCTCCGACATTTGGCCTAGATCTAAAGTTTAGTGCCATAACAAAAAAAGTGATTTTGCCATCTAGCCCTAGAACACTTCACAAAATGAGAGACATTTCACTTCCATTTCTGTTGACTGAGTTTCAATTATGAGCAAAGAATTTTCTTTGGAAAATTTTTCCAGGAAGTTCTGAAAAAGTTTCCAGGAAGAAAATGCATTGAAATATTTATAGTCCAAATTTCTCATTTTACAGAGAAATAGGCACCCTCAGAGGTGACGTAACTTGCTCTCAGTCACACAGAGAGTCATGGATAGATCTTGTACTCATATTTTCTGACTCCCAGTACAGGATCCTTTCTACTACACCACACTACCTCCCTCATTTAGGGGTGGGAAAAAACCTATAGAATTTGGATCCAACATAATAGTCACAATATTTTTTTTCCTTGTAGTCATTGAGTCAAAATTAGCTAAAAGGAAGGAACATCTGAGGTTGGACCTTCTTTAGACTGTTTCTTGAAGTCATATCAGGAAACAATAGACAGTAGGAATGCCAAATCAATCTTTCTGACCATGTCAGCAGACACAATCAATTCCATTTAATTCAATAGGTATTGATTAAGTACCTACTGTGTGCAGAGTAATGAACTAGGAGTTTTAGGTGAGATATTTGAGATGAGACAAATTTTACCCTCATGGAATTAATCATCTGGTATAGGCATACGACTCCAGAGTTGAATAAGGTGACATAATGGATGCACTTTACTTTTTCATTTTGGCAATACTGTGAGCTACTACAGACATGGTTTAAAGTTCTTCAGTTCACATAACTGTTACCAATAGGGCATCATCTATGCAAAATATCTATTGTATGCACATACATTTTTTTAAACTCCTTTAATCTGGGAACACTGCAGAAAAAACCCACTAGAAAAAATCTAAACCTTTTACTTTTTAAGAGCTGAACACAGTAAAGTAGAATGTTACAAAAGCTAACCAACAAAGAAATCACACATCTTCCGACTTGGCAACAAATATATAAAGTTCAAAAAGATAAGGAGAGTTGATGAAGATAAAACTCAATGCCATTTAAAAAAAAAAAAAGAGCTCTTTGGCAATTCATTTTTTTCCTGAAAAGTATTTGGGTGACATTACTGACTAATCTTTTGCCAAATTCTTTTTAATGAAGCAAAACTAGCTCAAAATAACAAGAGCTGTGCCTATCATGCCTTTTCTCTTATTTTTGCATATGTTACTAACATTTCACAATAAAAAATCATAATAAAAATATCACATGTGTCCATACATGGCAAATTACCTTTGTGAGATGAAGCAAAATGGTTACACACACTTCTGACATGTTATAGAAAACAACTTATTCCCATCCACTGATATTTTATAAAATGGTGTTATAGAAACCATTGTTTTTTATAGGTGAAATAATCAGTGTTTATTGAGATAGGCAGAATAGCCTCCTTTTTGACTCTGTCTCTGTCTCTGTCTCTCTCTGTCTCTCTCTGTCTCTTTCTGTCTCTCTCTCTGCCTCTGTCTGTCTGTCTCGCAATCTGTCTCTGTCTCTGTCTCTCCTCTCTCTCTCTCTCTCTCTCTCTCTCTCTCTCTCTCTCTCTCTCTCTCTCTCTCTCTCTCTCTCTCTCCCTGCCTCTGTCTGTCTGTCTCTCTGTCTGTCTGTCTCGCCCTCTGTCTCTGTCTCTGTCTCTGTCTCTCCTCTCTCTCTCTCTCTCTCTCTCTCTCTCTCTCTCTCTCTCTCTCTCTCTCTCTCTCTCTCTCTCTCTCTCTCTCTCTCTCTCTCTCTCTCTCTCTCTCTCTCTCTCTCTCGTCTCTCTCTCACCAATCTTTGCCCAATGGACAAACACACCAATAGTCACCATCTCTTGTTAATAGCCCATCATACTGGCCCCATACATCTTTCCTATCCTGTCCATCCAATATTCCTATGCCTTGCACTACTTGTGTTAATGCTTCTCATTATAAGACTTTCTCCCTAGCTCCTAAGACAACTCACAAAAAAATAAATGTATATACAGATACAGATGCATATATACATATACACACATATTTAACCTCTATGATCTTGCATGTGTGTATGAATTCAGATATTTTCTTCACATAACATATACATTTAGATTCTTAGGGATTTTTTTTCCACAAATTAGTACAAATTATGAAGTCATCGACTTCTTTACTCACCCTCTATACACTTTTCAGTTTAGATAAGTAGATAAGTAACTATCTCCGTGGCTATTGGAGCATTTACAGTTCTCCATATTATGTCATAGAGACACCATTTGGCTTGGGCTTGATGATCTCCTTCATAAAAGGAATCATGGGATATACTCCTATTGTCTTACACTGTGCTTTCGCATTTCTGAATCCAGGAAACCTGTCTTTATTCTCCTCATCCTTCAGAATAAGCCTACCCTGCTATTCCTGAGACCTTGGCTGAAGATGTAGATGTTTGGGGAGATAGCCACACACAAGGAAAACTGCTGCTTCTTTTTTTTAACCAACCAGAGCATTAAATTAGAGGGAAACTAAAGGATACTACCAGAGGAAAAAAAATCACATTTTTTCTTGAAGTGACCATGCACATTTTGCCTCACAGATTTTTTACTGATTTAAATTGAAGTCACTGAAGATTTGCTTGGTCCAGTGATTCCACTTTAATGTCAACTTCTTCATGGGATGGCATTTGCACTGCTGTCTTTTTTTAAGAGTAAGTTTTCCCACACGTAGAAGTTTTAAAGTGCAAATAAATACAAGACCCAGTCACTGTTTGGATTCCGTGTTTTCACTTGGAACCAGTGCCTTACAGATTATGACATGTAGCACACAGAAAATGGGATTAGAAAAGGTTCTGTGGCCATAGGGCTGTCCTCGGGCTGTAGGAGGCAGGTAAAACCATTTATTATTCTTCCCCTCATTCTGAGGAAGCTCATGATAGCTATGTGTCACCTCTAATGTCATCCACTCCCTCTCAGGCTTTGTCTCTTTGTCTCCCTCTTCCCTTCACTGTCTATCCCCCACTACCCCTCCTTTTCTTTCACCATGGATCCCAGGAACCAAAGAAAGTAAGCAAGCCTAGGAAATGGTTCCACCATTACCTACTAAACTAATAGTCATTCCTGTCCCCTTCTGTCTCCCCACATCACAGAAGGGCTTTCTCATGGAGTATTTGAGAGTTTCAATATATACGTATATGTGTGTGTATGTACATACACACATACATGTATATACAAGAGATCGAGCATTTTTGGTTAAATCTTTAACATTCCTTAGCTTACTACACAAAGACACTTCAATGATAATACAAAGTGCAGAACATCTGATATTCAAAATAAATATTGCTGTCACAAAGTGATTACAGAAGTACAAAGAGAGATCAGTGAGACTTTCTGTTCTCTGTTTGGAGTTGGAAAGGAAGACCATTTACAGACTCAGAGATGTCAGAGTGGACATTAGAGACAATATTTTTTTGGTTTTGTTACAAAAAGAGGAAAACACCATGCTGCTGAGAAAAGATGACCACCAATCCTATATTCAAGAGAGGTCGTCCATTGACTCCATGAATCATTTATGTTGAGGTTTCTCTTGGTCTTCATTACATGTGTGTATACATGCATGCATACATACATACATGTATATATAGATATATGTGTGTATACAGAAATGTATCTTTATGTATGTATGTATATATACACACACATGCATACACACTAGTAAATACTGAGAATACTATTGTTTAAAGCAGCTAGGAAGAGAATGGCTATCAAGTATTATGGTATTGGGAATAATTCATAAATTTTTATTAAAGGGAATAGGACAATTTCATTAAAAGTCATCAATTTAGCCTACTTGCCAGTATTTGCTGGTGTTCTAACAAAGAAAGAAACTGATGTGAGAAAGAAAACTCCATATGTCCAAAATGCCAAGAACATTGTGTAAAACTGACTTAACTAGGTTTAGTAGTTCAGTGGATTGGGCATTTTAGGCAGAAATTTAGACTTACAGTTGTCAGTGGGATTTGAACAAAGTACTCCTTATATAATTTCTAAATATCAATTTACTTTCTGGAAAATTGCCTAAAATTTAGTTTATTAAACTAAAATATTGATTAGGGTTGTTTTAAATCTGTTATTTCATTGGTGTGAGGAATCCCATTTATGGGAACTCCCTCCATCAATGCAGATTGAAAGTTGCCTATGACTTAATCAAAAAGATCTAGGGAGTTGACTAAGTCACATGAATGATTTTGACTCAAACAGAAATATAATACCTGATATCAGCAATAAATGACTGATGAGTTATCAGAACCCCTGATAATATAGTTATATTGTATAAGAATATCTTGCCCAGTATAGTTAAGTGAGCCTCCAAAAATACATTAGGTGAAATGACCTTATGGGAATCATTAGTACCAATAGGATAGATAGACAATCAGCCCCATGATGTAACACTGGGATTTCATGATTCGACAGTGGGGTCTAGTCAAAATACGCTAATCATGCTCTTGTGCAAAGATATTTGTTGAGGGAACTGTATGCAGATTAATCTTTTTTTCACAATTTCAAAGAAGGAACATGTTTATTTATGGGTCAAAGAAAGCAAATAGAGATCACACAGAGCTCATGGGCATAACAACCCACCTATGAGCACCCTCCCAAGAGGTCTGTATAGCCTCAATCAAGATTAATCTTGTATATAGTGCTGTGGAATATTTTTCTGGCTATATTTCTGTGTAAACAGTAAAAGTACAAAGATGATCAAAGCAGTTCCCTGAACTTGACTGATATCAATATGATAAATCAACCACATGGCAATTCATATATAGCAGGTAAGTGTTGCCTTGTAATGATTTTGGCCGTACCTGAACCTATTTGTTCTGCTAAATACTTTACATGGGCTGTGAGGCTTAGAAGGAAAGGAATTCAAACTAAAGAAACCATTTTTCATCAGTTACCTGGCAATTCCAGATGAAAGGGGTTTGCGGCATTGACATTTAAAGTAATTATATTAGCTCACCATTTTTGAATGTACAGTCATAGCTACAGGGTTCATGGTTTAGCCAAAATTACCAATTGCCCTGAAATGCCTGATATTTCCAATAAAAGCACATACCCCAAAACTGTCCATTTTTGTCTGCCATATTTATTCAACTAAAAGATAAATGCAGGAACTCATGTATTTCTATATTCTCGAAAACGGTAGTTGGAAGCATTGCTCCCTTTTCCCAGATATATTTATCATTTTGTAAGATGAGAGATTCTCCTTGTCTATTTTAAATACTGTCATGGTCACAATACTAAGAATGATATTTCTTAGAAACCAATGTTAAAAAATCTATCACAGGATGACCTATTTTAAAATCAGTCAGTAGCTCTTACTTGCAAAGTTCTGACGATGATTGACCCTTTTCAAAAGACCCCACCCCTGTTTCCATCTTTTAATTCTTTATAATACTGGTTTCATACATTAAGTGTTCTAGGAATTCTCAAGAAACCTTACTATTATCACAGAAAACATCTGGACAAAAATCGCTAAATTTATCATAAACGATGCTTTAAGGATAATCATAATTAATTAAATTAATCTAACACAAAGCCAAACAATAGCATAAAAAAACTGTGGAAATAAATTATTATCTCAAAAAGGTATGTTTAGTAAATTTTGCCACCATAACCACTTCTTCTTTTATCGGAGGAAAATAGACTAGTCCACAAATGAAGACCCAAGGAAACTTCTCATTTCAGCGAAGCTATGGAGATCACGTAAGAAGAAACAATGTATGTAAAAAGCACCAAATCAATTGGTCAAAGAGTTACTAAGGAAGCTTCAAAATATGTATTTTCCCCAAACTAATGCTACTTGTGATTCAGTAAATAAAGGCAACGTGATGTCCACTTCTTCTGGTTTGTGTGACCATCAGATCACTAAACCCATGAATGACTATAAAGCTGTAGGTTTTATTCTTGAAAACTAGATAGAATAAATCCCAATTAAAATGATTAAGAAACTTCCTCCCATTGTCTACAATTTCCCTGTGAGGAGAGCATCTTCAAATGGGGGGATGGGGGCAGGGAAATGGATTCAGGGAGATGAGCTGTAATACATTTTTAAATGACTGCTAAAGTATGCAGAACCCAAGTAAGTCCCCAGATATTTAAATGGCCATACTAGAGAAAGCTTATCTGGAATTTCTACAATAAATGGCCATCTTAAAAGTTTTTAAAAATAGTGAGAAGTATTGAGCAAATTTTGTTGGGTTTTTTTTTCCTCCCCTTTGCAATAGAATCAGGGAATGAAGCATTTTTCTTGGACACTGAGTATAATTATAACTAATCATCTCCTTCTCCTTGGAGCAACATTCGTTGACGTTCCTTCATTTTAGGGTGGCTGGCTGACACAATTCAAATATAATTACTCTTCTTGCATGATAAACTCCAGCACCGTGAGCAAATACAGTATGTCTCATTGTCAAGTATGGCTAGACAGCAGCAGTATAACATAGACCTTTCAAGCCCTGGTGTAGCCCCCTGCCTTTGAAATCTTTGCTAGATGACAAAACTGACTTTCATTTCCCGTGGACTTTCTCAAGGTATCCTTATTAAGAAAAAAAAAAAGCCCAAAACCCATAAATTTAATCTACTGCCTGCCAATCATGATGGTTTCTGCTGTCAGGAGCTCATGATACATAACCACAAAATTTAAATGTTATTGTTTCATACAAGAAGAAAACTGTTGCTCATGACTCCCCAAAAGCAGTCATGTGACAACCCAGTAAGTTTCTTTTGTTTGCCTCCCCTCCAGGTTAACAATACCAAGGGCTGGAATAATGCTTACCATGTAGGCCACACATGGAAGTAACTGCATCCTAATAAACCTTGAGGTAGATCATTTTTCCTGACCATCCTAATTCAGACAGTTGTTGGAATATGAGCTCCTGTTTCTGCTTGCTGACTTGCTCATTATGGATTAATAATAGTGCTTACTCCATACTATCTTGGCTTCTCATTTTTCCAAAATAAAAACACTCAAAATTTCTTGGCCACAGGAACAACACATGGCTTTGATTTGTATTTTTTTTAAAGTACGGAATCAAAACAAAATGTAGATGTGATTGTTGCATTTTAACAAGAAAAAAAATTTGAATCTTAAAGGAAATAAAATCAGAGTTTACTTTAGGTGGAAAAAAATTCCGATGTGACCTACTAATGTCCATGAAAAATACTATCAATGTGGTAAGTATGTGTCTGTCCAGGCGCTGAGTCTTATTACTGGTATTTAACAAAGAAACATATTCTGTTGATTGATCCTCCAATAGAAATCTAGAATCTTTTTGCCTCTCGGGAACTTCATTTGCCCCTTCCTAATGGGTGTCATCTGATGATGTTACCATTTTACTTGGAGTTTATTTCTTGGTAGTCCAAGTTTGTTTCTTAACTATGTAAAGTTTAGTCACTTTTTTCAGGAGAGTGGGAATTATTTTTCCTGGCAACCTAAATATCTAGCTCAGGTTTCTTATGGGAAGAATCATTGAGCATCGAATCATTGATCCCCTGACCTTCTGAAAAACTATTGGAAACTTTCATTGACTGTTTCCAATAGGTATGAATAGTCTTAACTGGTGAAGCGTAAGATTCTGACAACTGATGTTTGTTTTATTCCTTGGGTAAGGAAATAAGTTGGCTCAGAATATCTACTGGTCTCATTCCTTCATGATGCAGAACAGTGAAATTCAAATAAAGTTGTATCAAATTGAAAACAAAATGTGTGTTTGTTCAAACACACAAACCAACTTAAAACAATTTTTGCCTCCCAAAGGAGAATCTTGCTGAACATTCATGTCAGGACCAGAGTCTTACCACTCAGAAATAATATGAGCCATCTTTCAAGATATAGAGGCCCCCTGTAGTAGTTTTGGAACCATCAATGAGATCTAACAGCAAGATTCTGTTCCTTTTTACCTCCACTCCCTGTATGTGACGGACTGGCATGTTGTAAAAGGACACTACCTCTGGCAAAAAGATGCGTGGACAAAACAAGAAAATGACTTTGAAAGACATACTCTCACACAGGACACCTCAACTTCAGTTCTCTAAGAGAGTTCCCAGAAACCTCACAACCTTGAGCTGAAAAGAAATTTAAAAAAATAAATACTCTGTCATCCCACCCCCATCTATCTCCACAGTATATATTTTTATGAAGTGTCACAAAGTTGCATGGGTTTTTCTTGGTGTTAATGAGACAGTCATTGCTTAGCCATGAGAATGACCCATGTTACAATTACACTGGGATACCTCAGACTTTCTATGGTTTTGTTTCATTATCTTGGTCCTCTTCTGTTCTATTTATAGTTTTGGAAAGCAGACCTGTTTTCAACCTGAATGGCTGTCCCTTGCCCTTTCCTTCCCTGAGGGGACAGGAATCTACCATTCAAAACTCATAAGACCAGTCACCCAACTACTGGACAAACCTCATGGAGTCATTGGGATACATTAACATGTAAACTCTTTTTTTTTTTTTGGAGGGAATGAGTTGCCAAAGTATAAAAATAATGTGAGAAGTAAAACTAAATCAATACATATTTGAATGCATGAGCACACATATATACGCTTATACACTACTTTTCCAAGCTTCAACAAAAGTTGAGCAAAAAGCATTTCTGAGGGAGGATGAGGGTTCGAATTCATCCATCCCTCATTACCCCAGCACACATCACAATCCCTCTCCTGCCTATATAATATGGCCCTAAACTCTAATGAGTTCTGACTTCACCCTACCCATCCAATTCCCCACTGAAAATCTCAAGTTCAGCCCTTTGAACTAAAGCTGACTAGTTATGTGAGTGCAGCCCAAACCCCTAAAATAAAATAAAAACAAACAAACCAAGAACAGGTGACTGGGAGATTTGCATTCGGTTTGTCATGTTACCTTCACTCTGAGGCTGAGAAGCCTTCCTCCTTGCTTATTTAAATATGCATCAACTAAGAAGTTACACAATGTTTCCATCAGCTGAAGATGTGGCATTTAGAGAGAGCTTCAGGAAAATAAAAACTACAGACAAAATAGGGTGTATTTGCATATATCACTTGAAATTAGGCTATGTTGCAGCATATTGGGAACTCATATGCATTGGATGTCAGCTGAGTTCCTTTTCTTTCCCCCCAAGGTGACATTGGTGCTTGTCTTACCAAATATGATGCAATTGACAAGTGTTTTCATGTAAGGAAGATATATGCCTCCTATCACCTTGTCAAGCTGAGTGAAGGCAAACTCTGGCACAGCCTTTCACAAGTGATTAGGTGGTCGGAGTCATTAAAAGTCATAAAGTTAGACTGCAGCAATGTGCGATGCATATATATGAACTCATCCAAGGCTGACTGTCCTCCTTGAAGCAGGTGAAAGCTCTCAACTTCGCCTCTGACCGAGTCATGAATTCCTGCCTGAGTTCTCTTTTCCTGAGCATACCTTTGAAATTAAACCGAGCAGTAACTGGGCTGCCTTGGCCAGTCTTATTGTCTCCCTCTCTCTCAGCCAAACCTCTTAAAGCTTGTGGTCCAAGTATCTGACCCTGGTTCCTCAACCCATGAGTAAACAGTTAGGCTGTCATTATGTCAACATCTCTCTAGCACTTTTAAAGAAAATGTTTTCAAAGGGCTTCCTGAGCTATTCTCTACTACCCTGTGAAAAAACAAGGATATTATTAACTTGGTTTAACTCGAGAAAACTGAAACACAGAGAGTTGAAGAGATGGTACCAGAGGCATAGGTAGCCAGACAGAAGAATACCGCAATGAAAACTTATTGTCTTGGTCTATCAACTTCTCCACTGTTCCTGTCCCTCACATACCCCCAATGTTTCCCTGAATATGGGTCAGATTTGTTATGGTTGTGTAAAAAGATTCCTAGGAAGGTGTGGCAGCAAGAACAAAGTTACTATATTCTGGCAGATTCATCACAAGGATGAAAAAGAAAGAAAGGAAGGGAAGGATGAAGGAAGAAAATAAGGGAGGAAGGGAGGAATAGGAAAAGTAGAAAGAAAATGAGAAGAAAGGAAAGAAGGAATTCAAATCTTTCTGAAGCCCATCAGAGAGATGTAGAGAAAGCTTTTGCTATTTCCAATCATTAAGCCATCTCCCTAGGCTATAAGTCTTGGCTTAGGACCAATCCAACCTTCGTGCTGTATCCAGTACATTTATAAGACATCTCACCTTAATGTGTCTGGATTAACCAGGATACCTTTCTCATAAGAATGCCATTTCCCTGTCAATGACTTCTAGTTCAATAATCTTCTATGGAATAGCATGAGCCGAATTCTAGCATGAAGTCTTTCTTTCAGTATGAGGGCTTTGTTTCATGGATAGGATAGATATGGTAAGATTTATAGTTTGAGCAGCTTTCATAATTTAAAAAATGGAATTATGAGTTAAAAGATGGGAAAAAATTTTTTAAATAATCTATTCTTGTCCAGAAGGTCCCAACTATGACATAGATCAGTTCATTTCATTCTTCATCAGGGCACTGAAGCAATTATTTCAACCAATCACCTATCAACAAAGATAACCAAGACTTCCATATATACCCTTAATCCTACTTACCAATATTCTGGGTCACCCACAAAATTTATATGACTCAGACAAATAGCAGGTGACCACTTTGACCTCATAAAACAGAAATCTTCTATTTCCTACCTAAAATGGAAATACTATTCCCTAATGTGAATATAGCAGAGTAAGAAATAAAATATATAATCTTCAAAAATTCAGTTGACTTCCACAAACCATCATAACACTGAATAGATGAATAGACAATAGACAGTCTATTCATCTTAAATAACTATCTACCTGAATATTCTGAGAATATTCTACCTGTATATATTCTGAGAAATGAATCCTCAAGTGCATCTACAAAGCAGTTATGAGAAGAAAGAGATAAAAGGGAGACTAAGAAAACAATTAGGGAACCTTACATCCACTGGTATTTCCCATGCTCCTGCAATGGCAATCAAAATAGGATCTTTGCTGTTTCTGTTTGAGTATAATCAGGTGGTCTGATTGAATCTTGCCTTTATCAATCAAGAGTCTTTACTAGGAGTAATATACAGAGACTAGAGTTTCTTTGACTAGAAACAGTTTGTATGGTTAATGTGATTAAACATCTTCCCCGCCCATTAATGGGCCTGCCCATTGAGTTTGATTAGGAAAGGTTTGTAGGAACACCCACAGGTTTTGTTAATGAGGTACTGGTTCTCAAGGGTTGGGATGCCCCCAGGTTCTGAGGGTAAGGTTTTACTTTGGGGCTTAGTTTTTGGTAAGAAGGTTTGAGTGCCAGATGAGGACTCTGGGAAGCTGCCAAGGAGCCCCTCAGCTTCAAGAACCCAGATGGTGTTCTTCCGTCTATAGTAACCATAGTCAAACATAGCTGTACCTGTCTGTTGAATTATGGTCAGGCAGAGGAAGCCATGTCTGTTGATTACTTTGGGACTTAGTTTTTGTAAGAGTGTTTGTTTGACCAGATGAGGACTCAGGGAAGCCTCTAAAGAGCCTCCTGGCTTTGAGAACCCAGATGTCATTCTTCCCTCTCTGGTAACTCGTCACACAGCTAGCTGTACCTGTCTGTTGAATTATGGTCAGGCAGAAGAAGCCATGTCTGTTGATTACTTTGGGGCTTTCTGATTGGAAGTGTTTGTTTGGCCAGATGAAGACTCTGGAAAGCCACTAAAGGAGACCCTGGCTTTGAAAACCCAGATGTTGTGCTTCCCTCTCTGGTAACTATAGTCAGACATTTGGGGTCCAATTGTCTGTTAAATTCAGGCAGAGGAAGCCATGTCTGTGGATTTTTTGATTTCTCTGTATTTTCTTTGAGGTTCAGACCCCCTGAACTAGGTGAATTATATATGTGCTTGGTTAAAGGAATTATATATGTGCTTGATTAAAGTGGTTGTTAACCCCTCAAAAGTTGCCTTTCCTTTTATGAATGTAGATCTAAGAACCTGTGATAGCAGTCCCCTGTGTATTTTGGGGTGCTTACTGATACGCCTCCAAAGTAAAACAAATTCCTCATCCAGTCAACAACAAACAAGGGAAGCTCTGGAGTCTTAACCTCTCTGAGTCTCAGTTTCTTCATATTTAAAACAAGGATAATTCCTAATCACGGTGTTTTTGTAAGGATTGAATGGGACAGTTTTTTTTAATTGCAAACTTTAATATAGTAATATAAACATTAACCATCACTACTCTCACATCATGCTAAGATACTGGTTCAATTTATTCTGTTAGTTCTCTTTCCAGTGATAAAGATCCATAATTTATTTGTAAATCCTGGTACACATTCCCGTATTAATCTTAATTCTAATTCCTGCAGATTAAAGTCATTTTCCTGGCAAAGTCATCTTTTTTTTAAAGGATTTTTTTTAATAATCAAGAAACAACGAATTCCTTCAACAAGAGATGAGAACATCCACTTTCTCTTCCCTGCTTTCCTTGGGTGAAAGAGCCAAAGTAAAATGCCCAGTGGTATGGCCTAGAATGGTCTAAGCAATAGAAATCAAGAAAATTTGCAAATCAGTCATGTAATTAAAAAAAAACACTTATTAAGTACTTGCTGTGTGCAGAATATTTACATTTTTAAATAGACACTTAAAGGATTCCATTTTATTCTTTTAAAAGGTCCTGTATGTCTATTCTCACAACTAGTGTCTAAGGCCAGATTTGACCTCAGGTCTTCCTATATCCAAGTCCAAGGCTTTATTTACTGAATGATCTAGCTGCCTCTAAAATGAAGATGGGTTTGGTCTAAGTCTTTCAAGACACTGAACTAGAAAGAGCCCCACAAAATAGGTTATAGATTGAGGAAGTTTTGATGAGTAGAGAAAAACAGTGAAGGGCCCACAGTATGGAATACCATCTTAAGAAGAGATGGACCAATTAGGTTGGTACTGTGTGTAAAAGTTTACTAACTTGGTGCCCAATTCAGGGTACAGGAGATTCTAACACCTGCTATGAGCTTCAAAATTTAGTTGGACGTTCATACAGCAGCATTGCCATCTATTACCTCACAAATCTGGGATTTCCATCGGGTCCCTATAGTTTCCATGAGGGAGTCAACATCCCTTCATGGAAGCTATGTCAACTGATTATGTAATGTCCAGATTTATATAATAATTACTGCAACGTGGGTATTGTAAGTGATAAGAGAAGAATATGTCATCTTCACAGCACTGTGACAACTCAGAGGAAGGTTCTGCAAAAGTCTCCACTTGAAATGCCCTGTCTGGTGACCCACTTAATATGAAAACTACCCAAGAACTTTTCCAAAACTTCTGGAAGTTAGATTAAAAACATTTAGTTGGTGGGCAAAGGGGTGGGTTAGAGTAGGAGGGAAAAAAACAAACCTTTCTTCCAGGAAACGCCTAAAAATGAACTGCATATGCTTCAAATTTTAAAAACAGCAAGATTGTCCTGGGAGGAAAACAAACAGCCTGAGTCTGGAATTGAATGGATGAACCATTTCAGACCTATCCACAGCAGCACTCCTGTCTCTATCTTTATCTCATTATCCCTTTCATATCTCTCTCTCTCCATTTCCTTCTTTGTCTTTATCTCCTGGTGAGTCAATCTTGTGTCTTATTTCCAGGTGAAATCACATTACTTTTATGCAGATGCTACAATCACTCACCAAAACCACATGCATGAGGAAGTCATTACCCAAATTCAACCCAACTACCCCAGTCCCAAACCAGGGTCAGATTTGGCTCACAACTCAAGCAACTGCTTACACCAGCTCTAGACCACATGGCTCAGCCTGAAATTACAATGTCTAGCTGCAATGGGCACCAAATTCAATTTCCTGACTGAGGGTTTCTTAATGCTAACCTCCAACTTTACCCAGCACGCATTCTTGGAAGGGGATTATCATTAAAAATGCATTTTATAAAGAACACTAACTACCCAGCACCAGGCAATGGAATAAAGCCTCTGCTTTCCAATGCTTTTTCTCGGACTGAGTTGGATTACAACAGGATGCTTTTGGAAGCATTGGCTACTGTTCCCTAGCCAGAGCTGAAGCCCCTCACAATTTCTTTGCCTACCAGTTACAGGAGAATGCTTTGCTTGAAGTTGTACATGGTCGTATTGGCTGTTAAAGTAAAGTCTGAAGTGACTTAAAACCTAATGGAGAAACAGCTACTCACAGCAATATGAGTGTCAACACAAAACTCTAACCAGAAATTCAAATACATGGAATGAGCACCACAAAGCATGCTTGGGAACAACAATGTTGAGTTTTTTAAGATGAGGAAGGGAGAAGAGACCTCAAGAACAGACTTTGGACCTAGACACAAAGTCCTTACCCCATTGGAAAAAAAAAGGAAAACAAAATTTAAAAATAACTATATATGAGAACAATATTTCAATAAATTGGTTTCCTTTGCAATCCTATGTATTTTATTTTGTGCATTTAAAAATAGTTTTTCCCTGAAGGGATTAATAAGTTTCATCATCCTGACAAAGGATGTCTATGACACGCAAAAAGGTTAAGAATCTCTGATCTAGATTGTCCTTTTTAGAAGAGCTCTTTTAAAATTCAAGGGACATGAACTGAATGGTGTCAGAGAACATCTACTTGTTTTAATTGCAATTTTGATAAGCAGATCCTGGTAGGGAACCAGTATCCACTTGCCTGTCCTTTGTGGTACTAAGGGTCAGGACAATTGCAATTTGTAATTGTCCACGCTATCACCAGTTGGGTATTCAATTTTGTTTCCTCCCTCAGTCCTTGGACGTTGAAGAATCCCTTACTCTCATTATAGTTTCACTCCAATACTATCTCCTTAGAGAAACCCTCCCTCTTGAAATGATGTCGTTTACAAATTTGAATCTAGGGCAAATATAATGCTACATTAAAAAACAAGGCAGTAGACTTTTTTCCCAAGCATGGTGCCATGTTCTGCTGCTTCAGTCACATCCCAGAAACAAAATGACGAAGGTCAGAGTCAATGAATTTGGCTATATTGGGTACCTGGTGACCAGGGCTGCATTCACCACAGGTGGAGTAGACCTTGTAGCCTTCAATGACCCCTTCATTGACTTCAACTACATAGTTCATATATTTCAATGGCACCCATGGCAAATTCAAGGGCACTATCAAGGCTGAGAAGGGGAAGTTGGTGATCAATGGAAAATCCATTACCATCTTCCAGGAGCGGGATCCCACCAATATCAAATAGGGAGATGCTGGAGCCAAGTATGTACCATGGAAAAAGCTGGGGATCACTTGAAGGGTGGAGCCAAGAGAGTCATCATCTCTGCCCCTTCTGCTGATGCCCAAATGTTTGTGATAGGAGTGAACCATGAGAAATATGAAAATTTCCTTAAGATTGTCAGTAGTGCTTCCTACACTACCAACTACTTGGCCCCGTTGGCCAAAGCTGGCATTGGGGAAGGACTCATGAGTATAATCCATGCCATTACTGCTACCCAGAAGACAGTAGATGGCCCCTCTGGTAAGATGTGGCATGATGGGTATGGTGCTGCCTAAAACATCCCTGCTTCCATTGGTGCTGTTAAGGTTGTAGGCAAGGTCCTACCTGACCTGAATGGGAAGCTCACAGGCATGGCCTTCCATATTCCTACTCCCAATGCATTTGTTGTGAATCTGACCTGCCACCTGGAGAAACTTGCCAAATAAGATGATATAAAGAAAGTGATGAAGTAGGTATCAGACAGACCCTTGAAGGGCATCTTGGGCTACACAGAGAACCAAGTTGTACCTGTGACTTTAACAGCTACACCCACTCTCCTGCCTTTGATGCTGGTGCTGGTATTGCCCTCAATGATCATTTTGTCAAGTTCATTTCTTGGTATGACAATTAGTATGGTTATAGCAACCATGCAGGAGACCTCATGGTCATTATGACCTCCAAGGAGTAAAGTGGAAAGCCATGGATCTTCATCCCCAGGCAAAAAAATAGAGATCCACCACTGGGAAGCCTACATTCCCAACCTACATTCCTTGTCCCATTCACATCCTTGTCCCAAAGCACCCCTGTAGTAGTGGGAAGAAGCATAGAGTCCTGTATTGTGTACCATCAATAAAGTCACCACATTCAGTGCAAAAAAAACCAACAACAAGGCAGTGCCCCTCTGCTCGAGGAATAGAAGCTGCGATAGGTGAATAGAATGAAAAGTACTATATCATAAGAAATGATGAACATGTTGAATACAAGGATGAAAGTGAAATTACAAAACTGCAAAAACAACATACCCACTGATTACAATAGTCTTAGAAATGGAAAAAAACAAAAACAACATTAACAACAGAAAATGAATGATGTGAAATAATGATGACTGAGCTTGGACTCACAAATTATATGAAAAAAGATGTCTTATTTTTAAAAATTCTTCATTAAAAGGGATGACTGTCATAATACAAAACAAAAGATATCTTTAATTTTAATAGGGCATATAATCTGTGACTTGGTTGTGTGGAAACTCTCTCCAGTGGAAAAGGATTGTAACTTCCCTACAACTTAGTAGATAAGTCTTAGAGTTGTTTTGGGTTTAAGTATTTCCAGTGGGTACTCAAAGACATTAAGTAACTTACATGGTAGTCATACAACAGTTAAATATCAGAGATAAGACTTGGACCTGAGTCTTCTTGATTCCAAGTCTAGCACAGTGTCCACTATGCTACACACTCCTCTTAAACTTGTGCCCAAATACTCTAATTCATTGGTTCTTGGCCCTTTGTGTCATGGATCCATTTGGCAGTCTGGAGAAGCCAATAGACCCCTGTATAGAATAATATTTTAAATGTGTAAAAAAAAATATACAGAATTAAAAGTGAAACTAATTATATTGAAATAGCTATAAAAAAAACTTTCTAACCTAGTTCAAAGAGTTCAGTTTAACAAATTCTGTTTTAAAGGACCTGAGATTCCATTAATCTGGATGAAGACCCTCCAACCATGCATTCCCATTCAGGTCCCCCAGCCTACTGATTTTTATCCATGACTTCCAATAAGTTTACCAAAAACATCACAAGATGACCCCAGTGCAACACCCAAGCTGTCTAAGCTATTTTTCATTCTCAACACATAACTAGACCATCTTCTTTCCCCCTCATACGTTGTTTTACTCTACTTCTCAGTTCTTCCTTTATAATGTGCTACCACCTACTCATATCCATCATAAGCCTCTCCATTGCTCTTTGGGTGATTTTCAGTTTCCCTTCTTCAGACTTTGTATTCTGTGAATCAGTCATACAAGAACGACAGATATACATTGTTGTTTAAAAAGAAAAAAAGAGGGGCCCTTACCACTGGTCAGCACCACCAATAAGCAAATATTAAAAAAAAAAAAATTGACTTACTTTCTCTAGGCCCTACCTTAAATTCTGTGGAAAGTCTTTGTGCTGTTTTCAAGAATGCAAGCTCTTCTAGTACAAGATAAACAACTAGAGAACAAGAATCATTTTCTTTCGATCTTTGTGCTGCCAGCACTTAAAACAATCCCTTGCTCATAGCAGGGGCCTCATACATATCTATTTCATTGAATTGAATAAAACCATGAAAGGAATTTCAGCCTTTCTGGTTTGCTGCCTATAGTCATACTCATCATCAATGAGTACCATACTATCAAAATATAGAGCCATAGTTCTCTCTTTAGCTCAGAAAAAGGGGGAAAGGTATCAAGTGTCCTTCTTAATAATAACAATACAGTTGAGAAAATAACTTTGAAACACTTAGGAATGACAACGAAATCATCAACCCAATCCGGAGGACCAATGAAAAATATTACTCATCTCCTAAGAGAGAGGTTATGGACACAAGATGCAAAATGAGGCACATTTTTGTACATGGCCAACACAGGAATTTGTTTTGCTTAATTATGTATATTTGTTACAAAGGTCTTGTTTTTCTCTTTTTATAATGATGGAGAGGTAAGGAGATAATTGTTAATTGAAAAGAAATTATACAGATTTTTTATTAATTGTTCATTGAAAAGAAATTATAGACATTTTTTTTTTAAAAAAAAGAAAGGGAATAGCCTTGTTGGCATCACATAGTTCCCTGTACACATCTGCCAGTTTGCCTTTATCTTAATATATATGGCCTTGACAGGATGGACTAATGTACTGGCTGGTGCTTTCACACGTAGGCAACCAAATCAACATATTAACAAGACAGACAACTGGCCTTCCCTCAAAGCTGCTCTTTCTCAAAGCTCTCTCCCAATCCCAGAATCCCATGACTTGTCAGCACACACAGTGCATAGAAGGCAGGAAAAGCAAAGTTGGCAATAATTTTGGTCCATAAACATCCTGAACTCCATTTAAGCCTCACTTGTGATGAAAGCTCTAAATACATTTTCCTCATCACTCCTCTTCTTTTCATTTTCATATGTGTTTATTTTAGGAGAACTTCAATGTAAATGTTTCTGATTAACTTAGGGACATGTGCAAAAGAAGGAAAAAAAATTGACAGAACCACCTAACATTCTAGGAGTCAATCCAGCTTTGTCTCTCCAAAAAAACAGGAAATTAATCTTGCCAAGAGTTCAGTGAACTTGGAGAACCAAAAAGTTAAGACTCATTTGCAGCCTATACTATCTACTGAAGTCTTACACCAATGCTGAGATGCAGAAGTGACTTTAAGTTCTTGAAAGCTATGCCAGGCTTATATACACTCTTACTAAGCTACATGGAAAGGTTTTGAGGATGGTCACAGAGACTGCCCATATGTCTGTTGCTGAAGGGAACCTATTTAAGTTGCAAGAAGCTAATTACATGGAGCTCTCTCCCTAAATATTTGGGCTACAGCAATCCTTGAGGACCATTTGCTACATTACAGAGAGGTTACAATCTGCATGGGTGGAGGGAATGTCTACACCAATAAAAACACACAACCCTAAAACATGATACTCACTAAAACCTTATGCATTGCTAGGGTTTCTAGCTGAAATGGATTTTAGTGATCACCTGGTCCAATACCTTCCTTTTATGAATGAAAACACTGAGGGAAATAATTTGACCTAGATCATACAGAAAATAAATGCCAGAAACCAGTATGCAAAGCCAGATTCTGTTACCAAATCCTGTGTACTCATAACTATATTGTAGTACACACTTGTTCAGTTGTTTTTAGTCATGTCCAACTCTTCATGACCCCATTTGAAGTTTTCTCAGCAAGGATACTGGAGTGCTTTGCCATTTCTTTCTCCAGTTCATTTTACAGATGGGGAAACTGAAGCAAACATGATTAAGTGACTTGATGAGGGTCACACAGCTAGTAAGTGTCTGAGGCCAGATTTGAACTCAGGAAGATGAGACCTAAGGCCCAGCACTCCATCCGCTGTGCCACCTGGCTGCCTTTACTACATATTTAGTAAGCTATAATTCCTTACATTCCATAGAAGTGAGTACAATAATGTATTTAAATGGTCGGTTTTAAATGCTATGTCCTTTATAATTAGATAGAGACCCACCTCTAAATCTTACTCCCCTCTCAGTCTGCACAGTACCACTTCAGGCTTTTATCAAGTGTAACTGGGTTTCCAACCAAGCCTACAGTGTGTTGGATGCTGTTGGAGATAGAGAAGTAGACATGACTGCCAATTGGGGAAGAGAATGCTGAGATAATGATATATACTTGTGTAAAGGTCAGAGTTGGCATGACAACCTCTTAGGAAAAGAGGCAGGGATACACATGGTAAGACTTTGGAAGCTACAAGCACATAGGAGAAGCCAACTCCTTAAAATGTCCCTGATTTCTTACTACGTGTTTCAAAGAGAAAGTCTCTCAGACCACTTGTGTTTCTCTCTCAAGCTTTCACATTAATTTCACCTGGTATATAGAACATCACCTACACATTCTCTCCACCATTTAGAAGTCATGTCTCCTTCTGCATCCCCAGCTGCATACAGAATGCTTCAGGCTTGATTGGAAGCCCAGCTACATGAGAATAGAAAGGCTCCATTTTAAAGTGCCCTGCTATACCACCGAACTAGCTATATTTCAGAGAAAATCTTGCATTCTTTGTACATATTGATATATAGCACTTCTCCAATTATAATGCCCAGGGTTAGGATTTTAAATTGGGCCAGACCCTAATAGATCGAAGTTTTAATATATTCTTCATTCTAGTACAGAGGGATTTCTAGTTTTCTATCCATTTCTAATGCTGGTTTCTACTACTTTTCTGGGAAGAACAAAGACCAGCAGCAAATCCTTTCTTAGCAGCAGGGCAAAGCTAAGATAAACAAGTGGCACTCTAGGAACATATTTTAGATATGTACCAAAATATTAAGAAAAATGGATTTGGAATTAGGAGATCTGAGTTCAAATCCCAGTTTTGATACTTTCTGTGCAACTATGAGCAAGTCACTTCATCACTCTTAGTTGTGTGTGCATGAGTGTGTGTTTGTGTTTGTGTGTGTGTGTGTGTGTGTGTGTGTGTTTAAAAAGAATAATGCATATACATTTTACCTTGGGAGGAGAGCTGGCTAGATTCAAGATTGCCCCTGACACCTAGTGGTGGTACATTCACAGGCACCTCTCAGTGCCTTAAGCAACTAAGGCTATGAATTTATCAGGGGATGACAATCTGTATCTCCAAGGAAGAAATTTTTCACTGGAAATTTCCAACAAGTATGAGATCACAGTTGGGTGCCAGGAAGCTCTAACCCAAATATGACCTGACTGAGAGAGTTATTGTAGATATTATTCATATAGAACATTTAATGTTTGCAAATCACTTTACCTATATTATCTCTCTTAATCCTCATAACAACCCTGGGAAATGCTATTATTATTTCTATTTAATAAAGGAGGAAACTGAGGCAAGCATGATTAAGTGATTTGTCCAGGATCACATAGATAGTCAATGTCTAAAGTAATATTTGAATTCAGGTCTTCGTGACTCCAAGTCTAGTGCTCTATATACACTGTGCCATCTAGCTGCCTGTATTATTATAATACCAACCTTTTAATGCCCCAAAATGGAAAGTGTATCCTAAACAAGTAGATCAGGAACCACCTGTTCCATGGGCCTTTCCTAATCCCCTAGGTGGTAGCAGTCTCTCCCTCTTTAAATTAATTTCTATTACTTTGTATATACTCATATATGTACATGTTGTCCACCCTCAATAGACTACAAGCCTTTGAGAGCAACGACTTCCCCCCTTTTCCATTCTTGTACCATAGCACAGTGCTTTGTACACAGTAAGCACTTAATAAACAGTAAACAAAATCTTGTTATGAATATAACCTATTATCTCTTCAGTAGAAATCATTATTGGGGTATATAAATACATTACAACTGATATGAAAGCATTTCTATTTGTTCACTTTATATCATAGTGAGAAAAGATAAAAATATTGGCTAAGAAAGAATAAGATATAGAGTGAACCCAGCCCCCAGAGGTCAGAGACAGAGGGAAAGATCTTTTATGGACAAAGAATATTTATATTAGCATTTTTCACTGAGGTAAAGGACAAGAAATAATGTGACCACTCAACAAGTGTGGAATGGTTAAATAAACTATGTACCAAGAATGTAATGAAATATTATTACATCATAAGAAACAACAGATGTGAAGAATTCATTGAACTTAGACCTATATGGACTTAATGAAGAATGAATTAAACAGAACCACAAAAACAATCTGTATAATGCTTGCAATGATATAAGGAAAAATAACTGAAAGTAAACACTGTCATCAGTGCAGTGGCTGATCTTGATTCCAGAGGGCCAGCAGTGAGGCATATGTACTTCCCTTTTCTTGGCTGAGAGGGATTGGATTAGAAGCATGGACTGAGGTATTCATTGTCAGACATGGACACTGTGTTGATTTATTGGACTTCCTTCTTCTAATGGAAGGTTCAACTGAAAGTGAAATCATTGGGGAGTGACATGTAAAAAGGAAATAAGCATCAGTAACATATTTGTAAAAGTATTTTGTATTAAAAAGAAGCATGTTAGACATCAATCCATATCATGGGGACACTGACATCTGGGATGTGGCATCACTCTCTGTAATAGGCAGTGAAAACTATGTGAACCATCTTGGGCTTTACCTTGAAATTTCCCATTAGTTAAACAGGTCATATAGTCAAAGAAAAGGAAGACCCTGACCTATTTGGTTTCTTACTTTACAAGAGTCTGGTGAACTCCATGGTCAAAAATGACTAAAGGATGAGGAGGGAGGGATTGTTTTTCTAAAAAAGAAAAGCATTTGAGAGAAGAAAAAATAAATAGACCTCAGACACAGACTAGAGAAGCATCCAAAAAATACAACACTAGCAAAATCTCACACAGCTGCAAGGAGGCAAAAGTGTGATAAATAAACAAAAAAAGAATGGAGCTGAGCATAAAGAGCACCGACCTTTGAATCAAAGACAAGGGTACAAATCCAGCTCTCTCACTTACAAGCTAGGTAACCTTCCACAATTCACTTCACCTTGGCGTCAGTTTCCTCATTTGTGAGATGAAACCGTTGGACCAGGAGATGTCTAAAGTCCCTTCCGGTTCTAATATTCAATGTCAATGCAAGACAGTATTATCTTTCAATTGTTTTTCTTTATGTTATTGTAGACATTGTATAGATTGTTTTCATGGTTCTGCTTACTTCACTCTGCATAAGTTCATTTATGTCTATTTGATGCCACTTTCCTTATTATTTGTTTCAATTTTAGCTATATTGCTTATGTGTGAACAAAACTTTAATTTTATGTAGTCAAAATGTCCGTTTTGTTTTCTATGACTCTTTTTATCACATATTTGGTCATGAATTATACTATGAACCAATAATGTTTTGCCCAAAAACATCATTTAAAAAGCAAAGGGAATGCTAGATGATTTTCCCTCTTTTTTCTAAAAAAAAGAGATATACTAAGGGAGTCAGGGGAATTATTTATTGATGATCATTATATCAAAACCTTTCTTCTTACCAGCTCTACATTTCAGACAAACTACACTACTAACCATCCGCCAAACTTAGTGCTCCAACTCGGGTTTCTATGCATTTATTTATACAACCACATGCCTAGAAGATGCTCTTTCATGACATCCAATTCTCAGAATCATTGACTTACCCCAGATACTGAAGTAAGGTTTCACTAATCAACAAAACTGCTAAGAAAATTGGAAAGAAGTATGGAAGATGTTAGATTTAGATTAACACCTCACAGAATATACCACAATAAGTCTAACTGGATACAAGACTTTAATATAAAAGGTCATTGACTGTATGATTTTTTTTTATTATTCTTATATCCTCAACTCCTAGCAGGAGACCTAACATATACCAAGGACTTTAAATTTGTGGCTATATTTGGAATGAATTGAATTATCCATATAAAAAAGTATAATTATAAAGTATAATTTAAAAGAGGCAAGAAAGAAGAAGCAAAGGCAAACAAACACAGGAAACATTTGTCTGTTGGTGAAAGTTTCAGTACTGGCTTTATTTATTTATATGGATGATTACTTCATCAGTTAGAATTTTCTTAGAACTCTTTCTTCTAAGTTCAAAGCACAATACCAAGAATACATTTCAAAACTCAAAAAAGGTCTCTACTCAACTCTTAAAAAGTTATTCCAACAATATTTCACCATCTGTTATTCATGAAAAGTTTATAAAGGTCCACAAGACCTACAGTAAAATTGCTAAATTTCAGAGATTATCATTTTATCAATACAATTTTTGAGAATCAAATCTACTATGATCCCAATAAAATGTTATCTGATTATGATATTATTAATAATTACTGCCTTGTTATTGACAATAAGTTTAAAGACAAAAAAATTTGCCATTCAATTTATTTTTGTCATAGCCTAGAATTTCACGTAACATCACAATGGCACAAACATACCAATCTATGGTCCGAAGACAATCTTGCCTTTGAAAATGACACTGAGAGATACTGTACAAGGGCATGATTGACCTAGATAGCAATAATCTCCAAATATCAGGGATATGAACTCAAACATAGATTTTTTTTTTACCTTTTTCAAAAGCACACTGGTTGACAGTTCATGTATATTTATTTGTTTGAACAATTTGGGTATGAGAGTTTTTTGCTTGTAGGAAAAAGGCTAGTTTGTTATCAGTGAGTAAACTCAACTAACAGCTAGGTAGAAGCAGAGGTCAAAAATTCATGCACCTCTTAGATGTGTGTCTTATATTAGAGGAGGGAATTAAACTAGATTAGGGGTTCCTAATGTTTTGAGTGTGTCATGGACCACTTAAGAAGCCTATGAACCCTTCTCAGAATGACATTTAAATGCATAAAACAAAATACATTGGATTACAAAGGAAACAATTATATGGAAATATATTTATCAAACTATTTTAAAAAACAAATTCATGAAAATCAGGTTAAGAATCTCTGAACTAAAAGACCTCTAAGGTCCTGATAGTTCTAATAGTCTATGATTGTATGAATTTCCACAACTGTATAGAAAAAAGAATTCTTAAACAATCAACCTAAAAAAAAAAAGGCAAAAAGAGAGCCAATGCTTGAACACACCTTATTTCTCCCTCCCCAAATCCATCTGATGATATGTAGCATTTTGCAAACCATGTTAGTTATGGAAACACATGACTAAAAGAGATAAATGGGTGTTGGGGGTGTAAGCTCAGTTCCATGTGGACAGTCTCGGGCGGGTAAAGGTGAGAACTTCTAAACCTTAGAGTTCTCATGAGGCCCCCCAGGGAACAGCAGGGAATTGAGGTGTGAGACCAGGATATCTCATGCATTTCCGCCTCTTCCCGTGGGAAACGTGATGGGAGAGAGCATCCCCGCCCTCGAGATTGGCCCAGATCTGGGCACACCTATTGTTATCTAACAGGCACGGTATTGAGGTGCAAACGATGCGGCAGGAGAGCTTAAGTAGGGTCAGGAAAGCCCGAAGGCGCTCTTAGTGCTGAGGGGCCCTTACAGGACAGAAGGCCCCTCTTCCTTCTCTCCTCTCTTCTTTCCTCCCTCTCCCCTCTCTCCCCACTTCCACTTCTGCTTTCATTCTCTTACTGTAAGATCTTTGCCTCCTTGGGAGATTCCTCGCTCCCCAGGAAGAGTTCCCCCTGCACATGTAACCAAGACCCTGAATAAAGCCTAACCCTTGTTCGACTCCGGAAAGTCTCTTCTCTCATACATTTATACGGTTTGGCCAGCCAAAGACCTGCGATAGGTAAGGTACGACTCGGGTAGCCCTCAGGCCTCTAGGCCTGGCAAATGGGGAAACTACCTTATGCTAGAAGGTATAAATGTATACTCTCTGACTCTATCTTTGTATCTCTGTCTCTTTCTGTGTGTGTGTGTGTGTGTGTGTGTGTGTGCATCTTCTCTCTGACACTGTATCTAAATATATAAAAAGAAATGCTAAATGAATTACAGAGAGACATGGACAGTAAAACTATAATACTGGGGGACTTCAATACACCCTTTTAGATCTAGACAAATCTTATAAAAAAATAAACAAGAGAAAAGTTCAGGACCTGAAGAGAATTTCAGAAAAGTTAACTAATGATAAATGTCTGGTAATTAATGGATGAGTTACTTATTTCTAAGTTGTTCAGGTCATCTTTACAAAAACTGACTATGAATTAGGACAAAAATAAAGTATTAATATAGAATGTGACAAGGCCATTGATGTGGATATTGACACTTGCAGGTGCGACAATGGAAAATGGAGTAGAAAGAAAGACTATGAGACAACAGTATCATTACACATGCAAAAGAGAAAAGCACTAACAAAATATTTTAATATATAGATGAAAATTAAAAAGGATCCAAGACAAATTTGATACTATTTTGTCAAGCTATGTATGTATGTATGTATGTGTGTATGCATACATAAAGTCACATGCATATATGCACATTCATACATGTACATGTGTGCACATATAAAACCACAGTCCCGAAGTTCAGTGGTATGGGACCCTCTATTTTTTGGTGTGCCTACATCAAGCCCTGTGCCTACAAGAGGGGTGGGACAGACTTGGTAAGAGAGAGAGAGAGAGAGAGAGAGAGAGAGAACTCTTCAGTCTTCTTCAAGTTTTTTCTAAGAGTCACTATATTGCTAGATAGATATAGATATTTACACAAACATATGTACATATGTCTACTGACATAAGTACACTTCTTTGGAATATAATACAGTTAGTGCTTGATAAATTCTTTTAAAAAATCAAATAGCAGTTTACAATTTCATAAACAGCCCTCTTCCTTGTTATTTAAATATCTGTTTATTGATGACCTTTAAGTTCACAATAAAAAAGAAAATTTAAATTTAAAAATAGTATGCGGTACTAAGGGAGCATAGCTAAAGATATGAGCAAGATAATTAAGCAAGGAAGTTTAGTGGGGACAGTGGAAGATAACACAAGAATGGGACCGGTGAATCAGGTACTGAATCTAGTTAGCAAGGATTAGGTTGGGGACAGGAAGCTGGCAGATGAATTGGAGAAGAGTATTGGCCAGAAAGAAAGAGAAGCAGTGGGTAGGCATGTAACAGCAAGGAGCTCAGCCTACATAGGAGGACCTGCTTTGCAGATTCTTAGATCTGCATTTCTAAAAGGAAAACAACTTTTGAGGGGTCAACAATCTACATATATCATTCACTTACTTTAGAGGAAAAAGTCAGCACCCTGAACTTCAGAGAAAATACGAACAGAAATTACAAGCACAAAAACCAACATACAGGGCTTCCAACTGTCTGACCATAAACAATGCCTATATCATTACCAGAGACAGAAGCACCAACATCTGGGTGTTCAAAGCCAGGAGGCTCCTTCATGACTACCCAGAGTCTCATCTGGCACACCAACCTTCTTCCAAAATATAAGCCCCAAAGTAGAACCTCATCTCAGAGTACATATACATTTTTCAGAGCTGAAGAGCACGAAGCTCCTGATCCAGTGCATCATTAGAAATTAAGGTTTCTGAGGTCTACTAATATTCAGGGAAGATCTGTAATGCTTCCCCCCAACCCACCATTAACTTTACATTAACATTAAAAGGCAGAAATGATTAAAGGAGAAGTTCATGGATTTAAGCAGCAACACTGTGTGTGTGTGTGTGTGTGTGCGCGTGTGTTTGTGTGTAACCCCACCCACAACCCAGATACTGAAAAGTTTCAAGAGTTACAAATATTGTCTTTCCAAGTAGGAATGTAAACAGTTCAACTTTAGTAAAGTCCCTTATGATTTCTCTTTGCTGTTTACCTTTTCATGCTTCTCTTCATTGTTGTGTTTGAAAGTCATATTTTCTTTTCAGCTCTGGTCTTTTGATCAAGAATGCCTGAAAGTCCTCGATTTCATTGAAAGACCAATTTTTCCCCTGAAGTATTATACTCAGTTTTACTGGGTAGGTGATTCTTGGTTTTAGTCCTAGTTCCTTTGACTTCTGGAATATCCTATTCCACACCCTTCTATCCCTTAATGTAGAAGCTGCTAGATCTTGTGTTATTCTGATTGTATTTCCACAATACTTGAATTGTTTCTTTCTAGCTGCTTGCAATATTTTCTCCTTGACCTGGGAACTCTGGAATTTGGCCACAATGTTCCTAGGAGTTTCTCCTTTGGGATCTCTGTCAGGAGGTGATTGGTGGATTCCTTGAATATTTATTTTGCCCTCTGGTTCTAGAATCTCAGGGCATTTTCCCTTGATAATTTCATGAAAGATGATGTCTAGGCTGTTTTTTTGATCATGGCTTTCAGGTAGTCCCATAATTTTTAAATTGTCTCTCCTGGATCTATTTTCCAGGTCAGTTGTTTTTCCAATGAGATATTTCACATTATCTTCCATTTTTTCATTCCTTTGGTTTTGTTTTGTGATTTCTTGGTTTCTCATAAAATCATTAGCCTCCATCTGTTCCATTCTCATTTTTAAAGAACTATTTTCTTCAGTGAGTTTGTGAACCTCCTTTTCCATTTGGCTAATTCTGCTCTTGAAAGCATTCTTCTCCTCATTGGCTTTTTGAACCTCTTTTGCCAATTGAGTTAGCCTATTTTTGAAGGTGTTATTTTCTTCAGCATTTTTTTGGGTCTCCTTTAGCAGGGTGTTGACCTGCTGTTCATGCTTTGACTTCATCTCTCTCATTTCTCTTCCCAGTTTTTCCTCCACCTCTCTAACTTGATTTTCAAAATCCTTTTTGAGCTCTTCCATGGCCTGAGCCCATTGAATAGTTATTTTGGATGTTTGGAATACAGAAGCCTTGACTTCTATGTCTTTCCCTGATGGTAAGCATTGTTCTTCCTCATCCAAAAGGATGGGAGGAGATATCTGTTCACCAAGAAAGTAACCTTCTATGGTCTTATTTTTTTCCCCATTTTCTGGACATTTTCCCAGACAGTTACTTGACTTCTGAGTTTCCTCTCCACACCCAACTTGCCTCCAGATCTGCCCAGCTAGTGCTTAGGGGCTGAGATTCAAATGCTGCTTCCCAGCATCAGGGCTTTTGGCAGGGGCGGGGCTGCTATTCAGTGTGAAATTAAATTCAGGTGCTCAGGTGGGGGCAGGGCCACCACATGGGGTTCAGTTCCCTCAGGGGGTTTATGTGGAGACCTTCAACAATGGATCTGGGCTCCTGCCTGCTTTGGGAGCCCTTGTCCAGTGCTGCCTCCCAAGGGGGCCTGAGTCATGGGGACACCCCACTCCCCTCTCAGCAAGCTGAAAAGTCCCTCTCACTGACTTTTGGTGCCTGTGGGTGCAGGGACCTGCATGGCTGCTGGAGATTCTGTCCCTGAAACCTGCTCGGATCTGCTCCTCTCAGTGCCTCGTGGCCAAGGCAAGTCTGGGCTCTGCGCCGGGTCCCTTATGCAACAGACCTTTCATGTCAGCTTTTCAGGTCTCTCTGGAACAGAAATCTCCTCCACTCCATTGTTGTGTGGCTTCCACTGCTCCAGAATTTGTTGGGAGTTTTTCTTTACAGGTATTTTATGGGCTATGGGTTGGGAGCTAGCATATGTGTGTCTTTCTACTCCACCATCTTGGCTCCTCCCCCACTACTCACCTTCAAGTAAGTAAAAAGATGCTGAACTCTTAATGAAGTAAGAGCATATTTCACCCAATCAAAGGCTTTGAATTGAGTGTGTAAAGTTTTCATCAGTGTAGGATGTCTTTGAAAGGCTTTCTATGAGGTGAAATGGCTGGAAGAAAGGAAAGGTGAGGAAATTTGAGTAAGGAACTTTGTTGTGTTCTGAGGGTATTCTATTAAAGAGCAGACCAGCAGTTCACAACCATGGGCAGCCAAATATCCAACAGTTAAGTGGCTGGAGCTGCTGGCAGGAAGACATAATGGGGAGAAGCTGAGTAAGCTTTGCTCTCTTCTCCTTTCCTCTCCCTTGGCTAGAGAAGGATTTTGTGAGCATTTAATGGTGCAAAGGATCTTGGATTTCTCATCTTCCCAATGTAATCTTAACAACACCTAGAACAGCTGAAGGAAGTGTCTGCATTACAAGTCAGTGACAGGCTCCATGAAAATTCAGGATTCTAAAAAGAGCCTAGCAGGAAAATGCACACACATGTATATGCATGTATATATGTATGTGCCATGTATATATCAGGCCTAAGAGGAACTTTTTGAACACCACATGCAGGAGAGAAAAGGATTCCCATCAATCAAGAACTGGGTTTTGTCTCTTCTCTACATATACTTTTGAGTCTACCTTCCTCTGACCTCTATACATGTTTGCGGGAGAGTGTTTCACTTATTTGGGGTGGGGGATGATATTTGAACCAAATGTTCTTACTATATAGTCTTAATGAATACCCCTTTCTAAAACCTAATTAAGTCTAGTTGACTAATTTATATCAACTGGTAATCATGGAAGAAATGCTGATATGGGCTCACAAGCTAGGACAGCCCCAAACAGCTAAGGTCTAATGTTAACCACCTGAAGGGGGTAAACATGCTTTGGAGACCCAACTCAGTGCAAGTATGCACTGGGAGAGAAGCATCAGAGTGTACATGTACTACACGTAATTACCACTAGAAATTACACAAAATCTTCCAAAAAGCTTTTTATATATAATCCACGAAGAGTACAATTGTAAACTCTTCAGTCTGAGAAGAATGCAGAAAAAAAGTTTTCATTAAGCGGGGTGAGGGGGTTGGAGGGTAATGGTGCATTATGACTGAATAAAAATGAAAAATTAGTCTGTGTCTGTAAAGAGAGAGGGAAAAGTTCTAGATATGATAAAATCAGATTCTGGATATTCAGCCAAGGAGAAAATTTACCAATATGTCTATTCCCTTGTGCTATCTGGTCCAACTCTCTCTCACTTTTGTGTGACAGGAAAGTTAATAAGCATTAACCTTTGAGTTAGGATGTTTAAGGGATAGTAGACATGAGTTTTCTTTGAAGAACAAGGAAACATAAAAGATAACTGGAAATGTACTTTCATGCTTATTAGGTAGAAGAGGAAACTGGATTAAAATGTAGATGACAGGGAGACATCTGAATGTCTTTTCTAACTTGAGCCCAAAATCAGTTGTCTTGGTAATTAGCCCCATTGTCTGACCTGTCAACTGAACATCAGTTTCTAATAAGTCCCTGAATGGAAATTACCTACAGATTTGTAGATTGAAGTCCAAAAATAGTTTTCTCCCCACTGCTCTGTTGAAACATATACATGTATACACACACATACACACACATACTTATAATGAAAAGATGAGAAACATAGTAAGTTGATACTTAATCATCAAAAAGCAGCAGGCTTGCCCAACTATGAAGAAATCCCTTGATTTTCAGCCTTGATAACCACTACTTAGGAAAGTCTAGGGAATCCTGGGATGTGTAGAGAGCTGTTCAGTTAAAATAATTCAACAAGCATTTATCAGTTAGCCTACTCTATGAAAAGAACTGTACTAGGCATAAAGACAAAAAAGTAGCCCCTTCCCTTAAGGAATTTACCTTCTAAGGAAAATACTCCAACACTGAAACCAAGCTGTGATCTCATTGATAAGGGTATTTTCTTAAATGATGCAAATCAATATCTATTACTGTCTATCTATCCTATATGACTCTTAAACATCTATACAACTGTCACAGGAGTCCTAACCAATATCCTGCAGACCTGGTTCAAATTCTCTCAATATCATGAGGATAACAGTAGATCGCATGAGTTGTTCACTGATAATCCTTTTCTTTTACCATATGACTAGACTATCTATTTTTCCACATGTACATGTCTTTGATGGCATCTTTTACTACTTAAAAATGTCTCATTTATAATGAGTTACTAATTTATTATACCCACCAAGCAACTTTCCATTGCCTTCTGGATGATACAGTTCTTCCTTCCACATCACAAGGGATTAGAGGTATGGTGTCCCAGCAATCTGGAAAATTCACATAAAATGTTTTGGGCCTCATTTTGTACTGGAGAAATCTGAATTTTTTCTTTTTCTTTTTCTTTCATAGGGTGTTTACAGTACCTTACTGTAAAATTTGGATTGCTATTATATAATAATGTACATGTATTTTGTACTTTTCTGAGTTTCTAAACTTTTTCTGCATCATGTGCTGGCCTTTGTGTGTCATCTGTGGCTCCACAAAACTCCCCAAAAATTCCCTTTTAATTTCTTGTCCTGACCCACAATATATTGAAACCACAAAGCAGAAAGTCATGATACAGAAGAGATGACCGTATTTTTGATTCTTCAGAGACTTTCATTCCATGACTTGAAATACTGCTGTACTATATTATACAACAGTAGCAGTTGTCTACTTTCCAAAGTCCCCAGGGTCTTCATTTATTTGATGGTTTTTTTTTTTTTTGAAGGAGGGAAGAGTGTCTGAAATAAGATCACAGAAATATAGATTTAGAACTGAAAGGTCCTTAAAGGCAAGATGGCTCTAAGGTGGACCCAGGAGGCCCCCAGAGGCACTCAGAGTTGACTCAAAGTCTAGATCCCTTCAGGAAACTGCTAGTGAAAGCAGGGTCAGCCTGCTCTGAGTCAGCCCAGACCAAATCAATGGAGTTTTCTTAGAATTGGACAAGTCTCAAATAGGTGGTCATTCTAATTGGTGAACATTACTCCATGAATTTGGTAAGTGTTCCAGTTCTAAATGAATTCTTCTAGTTCTAAATCTATAATTCTATAATGTTATTCCTGACACTTCTCTTCCTCTGTCTTTTGGCCCACCTTCTACCCTTTCAAAAGAAAGATGCCAAATAAACAAAGACTCTGGGGACTTTGGAAAATAGATAATTAATAGTATTGCATAATAGAGTATGATAGCATTGTAAGTCATGAAACATAATTCTCTTAGGGGGTTGATTGCTGGATAATAGAAAGAATCCATCGATCACCACCTGAAAGACATCCTAGGAAGAAAACTTCAAGAAATGCCATAGCCGAGTGTAATGTTAATGGAATGGGAAGATCTTTCTTGCCCATTAATAGCCTATAGGACCTGCTTTGAGCTTAGGTACAGTTGACTGCTGTGATGGAGCCTGAGTCACACAGAGTCTGAGTCACACGGAGCCGATGATGAGAGGAGCTTGCCAAATAGGCGAGCAGGAAGGGGGGAGCAGGAAGTGAGAATGAGGTAGAGCTGGGAGAGAGCAAGGCAGAGCCAAGGAAGAGCAGCTAACATGAGTGAGAGAAGGAGGAATTTTGCCTAGGGGAATTTGTTTGTGGGGAGGCCTAATGGAGGGAAGGTTTGGGGATGTTGGTGCTCCCTAGATTGGTGATATGTATAAACTTCTTTGCTACCATGGTGGAATTGACTTTCTGGTATCTGAATAAATATTTTGGTTTTTCCTTTGAGGAGGAGTTATTTATACTTTGTGAATTTACCCTAGAAATACCCATGAATATTCGTATTGTATTGGCATTACACCAAGTTTCAAAATTCCCAGGTGTAATGGTAATTTAAATGGGGAGATCTTTCCCATCCATTAATAGAACCATGTGACGTGCCTGGTTCATATGAAAGCCTGAGTCACAGGGAGCTCTGTGGTGGGAGGAGTTTGCCAAATGGGTAGAATAGCAAGAAGCAGAGATAGAGCAGAGCTGAGAGGAAATTAGTCAGAAAGCAGACAGAACCAAAGGATGCAGGCAAGCCTGCAGCTGGTTATGAATTTGAGAAGGGTATTTTGTTTAAGGGAAGCCTGTTTGTGATATGTTTAAGGGACCTGGTTTGTAGGAAGCTTACCAGAGGGAAAGCTTGGGTTGGTGTTGTCCTCTGCATTGTTATTGAGTATAGATTTTTGTTGCTGTGATGAATTTGACTTTCTGGTGTCTGAATAAATGTTTTGGCTCTGTCTTTCATGTGGAAAGTCTGCAGTATTCTGTGATTCAGAATTGTGCTGCAATATTTATGACCACCGTGGGTACTGTGAATATTGCATTGCTGCTACACCAGGTTAAAAAGAAAATATTACAAGCAACAAGAAAAAAATTTAAATACTGTGGGGAAACAATCAGGATTTCATAAGACCTAGCATCTTCTACACTAAAACACTGTAGGTTTTAGAATATTATCTTTCAAAGAGCAAAGGAATGGAGGGTTGCATCCAAGAATAACTTATTCAGCAAAGTTGAGTATAATTAGGAATGAAAAAAAATGGACATCTGATCTGTAACAAAAAGACCAGAACTCAATGGAAAATTCAGTATAAAAAGTCTAAAAGAAATGGAAGGAAATCATTAAAGACTAATTATAAGGAAATAATTAAGGTCAAACTGTTTACTTTGATATGTGAAAATGTTATTAATATTGATATTATTATTATTCTTAGTAGCAGTATTCTTAAAACTGTTATCATTACTAAGGTAGCTTAAAAGAAAGTTTGGGGCTGAGTTGTGTATGAGGTAATTCTAAGAAATAAAATTAGGTAGGAAAAGGCTAAAAAGAGAAATTATTTTATGAAAACAGGGCATGAAAGGAAGAGTTAATATAGAAGAAGTAGGTAGGGGTGAAAGATTGGTAATATTGGAACCTAAATCTCCTCTGAGTTGAAGAGGAAACAATGTATACATTTGAAGAGATTTAGAAGTCTTATGGACTTCTAGAGAGGTGAGAAAATTCTGAGGGACTTTTGGAAAGGCATATAGATTAAGATTAGGAGGGTGGGGTGAATAGATAAGGGAGGGACTTCAGATGGGTGACTATATTAAAGAATAAGAGAGTAAGGAGAGAAGAACTAGGATAGCATGAAAAGAGAGTTGACAAGGAAAAGAGTAAGTAAAAAATAAGAGAGGAAAATTCAAAAATATTAGTGATAACTTTGAATACGAATTAGAAAAAAATAATAAAATTCATTTGGAAAAAACAAAAAGTCAAGAATACGAAAGGAAATAATGAAAAAGTATAAGGTTTGGCAGTACCATATCCTAAACAAGGGTTGGGGAACCTATGGCTTCAAGGCCACATGTGGCATTCTAGGTCTTAGGGTTCAGCCTTTTAACTGAGCTCAAGTTTTACAAAACAAATCCTTTTGTTAAGGGGATTTGTTCTGAGACATTTGAATTCAGTCAAAGGGTCACAACTGAGGACCTAGAAGGTCACATGTGTAACTGTCTTATGAGGCAGTAACTATCAAAACTATCTGGTACTGGCTAAGAAACAGAAAGGTAGAGCAATGGAATAAAGTAAACATATAGTTTACAGTAGCAATTAAACATAATAATCTTGTATCAGACAAATGTAAAGACAAGATTTTAGAATAAGAATTCATTATTTTATAAAAAATTGTTGGAAAAGCTGGAAAGCAGTATAGTAGAAAATGGGCATAGACCATTTATTGAGATAATGTCAAAATGGATACATGACCAAGATATAAAGAGAGATTTTACAAGAAAATTAGAAAATGGAATATATTGCTTACCAAACTTATGGATAGGCAATTTATGAATAAACAAGAGACAGAAAGCAAGGTTAGATATAAAATGGATAATTTCAATTACATTAAATTAAGGTTTTATACAAATAAAATAAATATAGCCAACATCAGAAAGAAAGCAGAGAACTGGACAAAATTTCTACAGATAGTTTATTAAATAAAGGTCTCATATCTAAAATATGTAAAGAACTTTGTCAAATCTATAAGAATATGAGTCATTTTCCCAATTGATAAATGGTCAAAGGATATGAATAGGCAGTTTTTCAATGAAGAAATCTAAATAATTATTGTCATATGAAAAAATGCTCTAAATCATTATTGATTAAAGAAATACAAACTAAAATAAATTTGAGATAACATTTTACATGTACCAGATTGACCAAAATGGTAGAAGGGAAAAGTAACAAATGTTTGGGGGATGTGGAAAAATTGGAACACTAATTCATTGTTGATAGAACTATGAACTGATCCAACCATTTTGGAGAACAATATAGAATTATGCCCAAAGACTTAATAAACTAACTATAACCTTTGAGCCAGCAATGCTACTACTTGGTCTATTTCCAAAGATAATTAAGGAAAAAGGAAAACAATCTATATGTTCTAAAGGTTTATAGCAGCTCTCTTTGTGGTGGCAAAGAACTGGAAATTGCAAGGATGCCCATCAACTGGGGAATGACTGAAGAAGTTGTGGCATATGCTTATGAAGGAATACTACTACACTATAAGTAATAATGAGTTCAATGATTTTAGAAAAACATGGAAAGACTTGCATGAAATAATGAAAAGTGAAATGAGCCAGAACCAAGAGAACACTGTATACAGTGGCATCAGTACTGTTTTAAGAACAAATTCAAATGTAAGGTTTTTTTATCATTATAAAGACCCACATTATCTATAAAGGACATATGAAGAAAGATGTCATCTGCATCCAGAGAAAAAACTGAGATCAAAGTATATAGAGGATAATTATATGTATATATATATATATATGTGTGTGTATTACATACACACATATATATGTATGTATATATATATATATATATATATATATATATATATATATATATATACCCACACACAGACACACATATATTTCTGTCTAATGGTAGCCATCTCTAGGGTGGAGGGTGGGGAGGACAGAAAGAAAAAAAAGAAATTTATATGAAAATTTTATCATATATTTGAAAAGAATAGCAAGTTGTGCATAGAAGATTGGCAGTTTGGAATGCAATCATCTTTTTTATTGCACTATGTTATGAAAATGCTTGTTTTATTCCATAAATTAAAAAATCAAAATCAAAAAGAGTATATTTAAAAAAAAAGAAAAAAGAAAATAAGTATCATACCAAAGGCTATGGAGAGTTGCATGGTGGATATGAGCAGGGTAAGTCTTGTTTCCATCCCCTTTTTTGTCAGTATCCTGGACACTTCAATATCCATGTCAATGACTCTTACCTCCCATGATGTTTTTATTCTACTTTTTAATGCTTAACTTACATATGAAATTGAAAGAATGCTTAACTTTTCAGATGACACTAAATTAGACAAGAGCTTAGGAGTATCTTGGTTCTTCAAATAACAAGGATATAATAAAAATTGAAAAGGGATTAATTTAGGTTTGTTCCAAGAAGGATTAGTAATACGGGAATCTATCAAAAGTGGAATAGATTGTTTTAGGACGTAGTAGATTTCCATTGACTTGGAGTCTTCAAGGGAAAACTGCATGACCACTTCTCAGGTATGATGTAGACATTCAGGTACGATCCTCATTCAGGTACAGGTAGAACTTAATAGCCTCTGAGGTTCCTTCTAACTCTGAAGTTCAGTGGTTCTGCTCCACAAAAATCTATTAACAAACATTGATTAAGTTCCTACTATAGGCCAGGTATCATGTGAGATATAAGTACAAAGAATGAACTAATTCCTACCTATGAGGAGTTTACATTCTAATTATGAGAGATTACATACATATATGGAGGATATTCATGATGGTGTGATAAGGGAATTACCTGGCCTTTGGAGTTCACTCCCTGGAGCAGGCTACATCTTCCCAATCACACAACTGATTGAAAATATAGAAAATACAAGTTCTTGCTCTGTTTATCATTTGTGGATTTGCAAATTTTAATATCAGTCAGTAGAACAGAGTGCAGTCTTAGAAACTCTCTTCCAACAAGCTGCCTCCCTAATCAGAGGTAACAAACACGCAGCCTTCTGATTGTAAGTTGAACTAGACTAAAATGTAGTTATTATATGATTTTTAATGTGCTGAAGTATGAATAAAAAAGAAATACATAAATATATGTAGTTTTCTGAGTCAACATGCAGCCCACAGGGTTCCCTACCCATGGTTTAGTGGCCCTTTTTCTATCTGTTTTACGTTGCCGTACTAATGGACCAGCCCATGTGGAGCAGAGATGAGGACTCTGTTAGTGGCTGCATTTGAAAGTTTGAGCCCTCCCTCCCTGGAGCCCAAGGCGGTGAAGGGGACAGTGTACCCACAGGTATAGAGGGGAAGTGTTTGCAACTTCTGTGCTTATTGTATCTTCAAAGTAAACACTGCTTTGTAAAAACTAGAAAAAAACAAAATGTGTTGTTACAATGTTATTGATCAATGATGTCACACTCAAGTAGAAAGATATCTTTGAGGACTACATATTGACTTAGAAACATCACAAATTTACATTATGTATTTTATTCATTTTGTTAAAATATCTCAATGATATTTTAATCTGTTTGGGTTATATTCAAGCTGTGAATTGGATACCTCTATTATAACTGATTTCTGAACAAGATGTAGTTGTAAGGGAGAAAAAAGAAATTTACATAATAACTTTGTTGTATGTTTAATATTTTCTGTTGTATGTTTAAAAGGAATAGCAGGTGGTATGTAGTAGATTTGCAATTTTATATATAATTATCTTTTTTGTTACAGAAATGCTTGTTTTATTCCATAAACTAAAAATAAAATGCATTGTTTAAAAAAACAGAGCATGTAGAGGTAAAGGGGAAATTGTCCTAGGAGAAAAGCCATTTCCACACTGGTAAAGTGTTATAGGTATACCAGTTTGCAAACAAACCAGGTTCATTTTTTTCCAGCATATTCTCACTTTTACCCACTGGTACCCTGCTCCAATGACTCATCATGGCATGGGAATGGCCCTGAGTTTTAAAGGCCATGCCAGCAGAGTACAAGTTCTAGCAAGTCCTGCCATGCTAGAGAGGGACTGAGTAGAGCCTGGTAACAAAATCTGTGCCTGCCATCAGAGGACTAACCCAGCTGAGCTTAAAAAACGTCATCTAGTGATGGATGCTTTTAGCCACAGGGACCCATGAATTAATTAATCAACTGCAGCCAAAATCAGTTCAGAGATACCAACTGGAATGAAAACGTTGCTCCTTGAAATATTTTTATGTCACTGTTTTGCTGCCTCTGTCCCTCTCGGTTTTTTGTTTTTTGGTGGTGGGGGAAAGGCTGATAACTTCCTGAAGGCAAATCATCTTTATAGAGTTGGGGTGGAGGGGAGGGGAAAAGGAAGAAATACCAGAAAAACAAATTGAAGTATCAAGAGGGCAGAAATTAGGCCATATCCAGAGGGAGTGCAGCCATAGAGGCTGCTAGGTGGTGTAATGCATAGTGTTAGACTTGGGTCATGAAGACCTGAGTTCTACTCTTGCCTCAAAGAACTAGCTATTCTGGTACTGGTAACTGGTACAGTCTGGTAACTGACTGGTTAACTGAGGTTAACTGAGCTTCAATTACCTCTTCTGTGAAAGGAGGGTAACAATAGTACCTATGTCTCAGGATTGTCAAGGACCAAGTAAGATAAAATATATAGAACACTCTGCAAATCTTAAAACACTATGTGAGTGTGTTAGGGGACAGAAAGCTGAACTTGGGGTCAGGAAAATCATAATATAGATTCAGAAACAAAAGGAACCTCAGAAATCACCAAATCTAGCATTCTCACTTTACAGATCAGGAACCTGTGGCAAAGAGAGGTTAAATTATCTGTTTACAACGTCACACAGCTAGGACAGGTTTGAGGCAGAATTTGAATCAGGTCTTCTTGATTCCAGGTCTTGCAACACTGCTTTACCACTCTTACTCTGCTCCCCTATCCAGATGACTTGAGCACATGACTTAACTGTTCTGAATCTCTCTCTGTGTTTTGTTAAATGAAGACATCTGTGGCGCTTCCTTCACACAGAGTTGTTTGTTAGGTTCAAACTTTAAGGTTTGATGCTTTAAGTCATTAAATACAGGATGTCCCAAAAGGCTTAGTAAAGTTTTAGCTTTAATTGCATAAAATAACTCTAACATTTTTGGTATACATTGAATAAAATGTCAGCTATTATTATCTCTACTGAAGAAGCCAGACATGAGTGAAGTAGTATATGGTTTGTGTAAGAGGCATGTGTCACAGAAAATAAAAAATACACTGGAGGAGGACAATCTGGTATTTGAGGGAATGAGAGGGTGGTTGTAGGAATCCATTTCCACAGCTCTTTCTAAAGTACCATATAAATCCTCAAAGGTGGTTGTGACTCCTAATGTGAAGATACATTCCATTTTAATCATATTTCATTAGAAAATTTAACATTTGTAAACAAGTCTGTATTTTTCATGCTTATTCTCATGAAATATGCAATCATTTGGCCTGAGAAGAATAAACTATCTTGTAGTGGATAAATCACACAAATATTTTATCCCTACTCTTTTTCTCTGAGCTGCTAAAGAACTTTGGACATATCAACAAATTTTTCTATATATACTTTAGTTCATCTGCATGGTAAAATGTGATGAAAAATGATGATCAGAAATATTAAGTACTTAGAAATTATTTAGAAAAATGCACTGTATTTGAGGGTGAATATGAAGGAAGAGCAATGGGCAGAAGCTTCTGGATCTGTGGTTTCATCTGTGTAGAACTGTCAGCAATTTTTCATCTCAGAAAATTGCCTGAAGCAGTTAGAGCTTAAGTGACTTGCCCAAGATCACACAGCTAGTAAGTTTATCAGAGGCAAGACAATAAACCCATTTCTTTCTGACTCTAAAATTGGAGCTATTGGACCATAAATGGTACACCATATTGGCTCAGTCTGTGCCATCAGTAAGCAACATTAAATAAACAAAAGTGTTCTAGAAAGGCTTCCATCTACATTACCCTCCTTCCTTGAATATTTTGCAAGTTGAAGAATCTACACAATACCATAGAATTTTTCTTCACTCCAAGGAAACAAAATAATTTATGTGGAGCATAAACACTGTATAAATATTTCAAAGGCTTCAATGACAGTATAGCAGGGAAAAAAGGGGAAAGACAAAGTAGTAAGTACATCTTTTTAATATGGTTTATTAGTTAGTAGGCAAATGGGTAGGTTGTATAACTTACTTTTTAGAGACAGCAGAAGAAACGCTGAAGTTTCAAGAAAGAGAGCTAAAATTTTGGAAGAAAATATGCAAATTCTATCCTGGAACCAGATAGCTGAGCCAAAGGAAGTTCCATCGTCTCTGGAGCCTAATGGCCTTTTTTCTCTAGGATACTTTTAAATCTATTTTATTATGTGTATTACATGTGTGTTTGTATGTATATATGTATGTATAGATGGAGCAAATGGACAAGTTGGAGGAGAAATAACAGAGAGGAAAACAGACTGATCACCTTCAGGAAATTACAATTCTCCTTTTGCAAACTTCTCCCAGAAACTAAGGTACATCTTTTAAATGACAATATTCTACCTGTGCTTTTCTCTAGGTGTGAGTCATAGAACAGTATAGTCTTTGAAGAATTAGAAAGGATTGTATGAGACAACTAGAAAAACACCCTACAAAAAAAGGCGAGAACCTTGAAGAAGAATTTGAATAAAGTATGTCATTATAGACCTGAAAGAGTGAAAAAGAATGTGGGTGGGTAACGTGGCAAAAATTAGAGAGCAATAGCATGAGAGAGCCTTGGTATCTTCAGAATGTTAGAAGAAGGTAAGAGGGTCCCCAGGATGTTTGTTATGCCTTCCCTCACCTGTGATGAATTTATGGAAGGACATGGATAAGAGTCACACAGGGTCTGTAAACCTAGATGGGTTGTAGTCCAAATGGTTAGAGGAAAAATCCTTATCAATCAATTTACAAATGCTTGATAACAGAAACTAACAACAATTGATCAAATGAGATAATATACCTAAAGAAATATGCAAACCTTAAAGCTCCATATAAATACTAAGCATTATCAACTTTTTTCTATATCTCTGTCGTCCTTGCAAAAGAACACCAAGTGAATAAATGTTTGTTGTATGAATTAATAACTGAATGAATTCTCAAAGCCACACTTCTCGAATCCATTGTTCTGCATAAAGGACCTTGCACCATTCTACATGTCATTAGTCTTTCTTTATTATACCAAGTTTTCCAAACTCAAAGATGCTCACCTGTTTTAAGAATTCAAAATATCAAGAATTCCCTAAAAACCTTCGAGGTAAGATTTTCTTTCCTGATTAATGCCTTGGAAGCAATTTTTTAAATTCATCCTCTCTGGAGCTTCCCAATATTTCCTCCACTACAGAAAGTAAGCCCTGCTGTCCTCATCCCTTTATCCCTTATCCTGCTTAAATGCTGGAGCAGCATCAATCATAACTCTCCTACACCCAGAGTGTCTCCGGCTATTGAAAGTGCTTGCCAGGAGACAGATGTTCTGCACAAATATTAGTCACTGCACAGAGGAGGAAGAAGCAAACAACCAAACCCAGAATGAACTTCAGCAACCACAAAGGGGAAAACAGGTTGCTAATTCACCAGCTTTTCATGTGATGACATATGGCTTGTCCACAGAGAAAATATTTCTCAACAGCAAGCTTCCCTCCTACCTTCTTCTGGGCCAGATGGGAGGAAGACAGAGTAACGACAAATGGACAGACATGGTGGTGACTCAAGAGCAAATGCAGCTTTCAGTTGGCAAAGAATGTACTTGGCAATCTTAGCTCTAGGATCAGAGACCATTCTGTCTTCTAGGCAGAGCAAAGCACTGTTGATCCTGTGTGGAGTCTTGCCCTTGAGAGCCAAGTCACTTAATCAGCTTCTTGCTTCGGATACAGAACCTCAGAATACAAGAGATCCTCCTAGAAACACAAGTATAATCAGAGAAGAAATTTGACTATATGGAATCTGCATGGAGGAGTCAATTGCTTTTTAAGTCAAACTAGCATTAAAAGGAAAATATATAATTAGGAAATCCCATACCTAAAGCAAATTCAGTGCAGGTAGTGAGAGAGAAAAAACTTCAAGATGTCTTAAGACCACTGCTGCTCATCGCTGACAATTCATGTGGGCAAAGCCCTCCAGGTCTGATGGTGTCATTCAAGTAGTCCATTTTCATTTGGTACAGTCATGCTAGTGTGTGGTAATAGGAAGGAGAAAGTCTCAGGAAAGTTGCATGGTAGTGATGGGCTCTGTGGAGCATGAGAAGACTTGAAATCAAGCAACAGAAAAGAATGTACTTCCCTAGCCCACATAAGGGAGTAGTGGAGGACCAAACACAGGGGGAATGAAAGCAGAACTGCTATGGGAAGGAAACATGAACCTCTCTCACATAGGTACCTTGGGTCAAGATGTCATCACACTGTCCTAGTTACAGCTTTGTCAAAAGGATTACATAGCTAAGCAGAAAAAAAGTAAACACTTTTCTTCAATTTCTGATGACTCAGTTCCCTTTGTCACAGTAGGCTTTGATCATCTTGAAAGGTAGAAATAGGCACAGACACTTTCTTTAATTTGAGTTCAAGCTTCTGAACTGTGTTTGCCTAGGAACCTTAAGATGATAAATTTAGAATTAAAACAAAAGTGGGGTGGAGCCAAGATGACAGAGCAGAAAGACGCATATATTCTAGTACTTCCCCCACAGCCCGCAAAATACCTGTAAAAATGGCTCTCAACAACGTCTAGAGCAGCAGAAGACATAGAATAACAGAGTGAGAAAGGTTTCCAACCAAAGGTAACCCAGAAGGCCAACAGGAAAGGTCTATCTCATGGGGCGCTGAGCAGAGTGGAGGACAGCCCTGGCCACATGGCACTGGGAGGAACAGGACCTGAACAGATCTCCGGGCAGTTCCTAGCAAGGAAGGTCCCAGATACTTCAACCCACAAGCGACAAAGAAAGCTCCAAAGGTCAGTTGGGGAGGACTTTCCCAGCTGGGCAAGAGGGAACAGGTTTCTCCAGCAACAGCCCCAGGCAATGGTAGAGGCCACAGCAGCAGACTGTAGGCAGCTATGGAGGCCAGGAAGCAACCTGGATCCATAGTTCAGGCAGCTCAACTTAAAGCCTCTGGCAGTAGGGAGCAGCTGATCTAAACCCCAGCTCTGAGTGATGTCCCCACCCCCACCCAAAGCCTAGGGGAACCAAGCAGCTGAGTCTAATCTCTTTGCAAAGGATTCAGAAGTCAAGTAACTGACTGGGAAAATTCCTGAAAAAAGGGAAAAAAATAATACCATTGAAGGTTACTTTCTTAGTGAACAGGTCTCTCCTCTTATCTTTTAGGATGAGGAAGAACAAGGCTTACTGTTACAGGAAGTTAAGACCTCTGCCTCCAGTGCCTCCAAAGTGAACTTAAACTGAGCTCAGGCAATAGAAGAGCTTGAAAAATGAGTTAGCAGCTTGCTAAAGGAGAACCAAAAAAAAAAAAAAAAACAAAAACCTGAGGAAAATAACACCTTTAAAAAGAGGCTAATTCAATTGGAAAAAGAGGTCCAAAAAGCCAATGAGGAGAAGGAGGCACTAAAAAGCAGAATTAGCCAAATGGAGGAGAAGGTTCAAAAGCTCACAGAACAAAATAGTTCTCTGAAAGAAAGAATTGAGTTCAGGGAAATGAATGACTATGAGATAAACAAAGCAGTTAGAAAACAAAACCAAAAGTTTGAAATAATAGAAGATAATGTGAGACATCTCATTGGAAAAACAATTGATCTGGAAAATAGATTCAGGAGAGACAATTTAAAAATTATAGGACTACCTGAAAGTCATGATCAAAAAAGAGCCTAGACATTATCTTCCATGAAATTACCAAGGAAAATTGTCCTGATATTCTAGAACCAGAGGGCAAAATAAATATTGACAGAATCCATCAATCACCTCCTGAAAGAAACCCCAAAAGAGAAACTTCTAGGAATATTGTGGCCAAATTTCAGAGTTCCAAGGTCAAGGAGAAAATACTGCAAGCAGCTAGAAAGAAACAATTCAAGTATTGTGGAAATACAATCAGGATAACACAGGATCTGGCAGATTCAATGTTAAGGGACTGAAGGGCTTGGAATAGGATATTCCAAAAGTCAAAGGAACCAGGATTAAAACCAAGAATCACCTACCCAGAAAAACTGAGTTTAATACTTCAAGGGAATAAATGGTCATTCAACTATATAGAGGACTTTCAAGCATTCATGTTGAAAAGACCAGAACTGTACAGAAAATTTGACTTTCAAACACAAGAATCAAGAGAAGTTTGAAAAGGTAAACAGGAAAGAGAAATCATAAAAGACTTTCTAAAGCTGAACTGTTCACATTCCTACATGGAAAGAAAATATTTATAACTCTTGAGACTCTTCTCAGTATTTGGGTAGGTGGAGGGATTGTAAACACATGCACACACACACACACACATATAGACAGAAAGTACAGGCTGTGTTGAATCAGAAGAGATAATATCCACAAAAAAAATATATAAAACAAAAATTAAGATGTGAGGGAGGAAAACACTGGGAGGAGAAAGGGAAATATGGAATGGGGCAGGCTATAACTCATAAAATAGATAGAGAAAAATTTTTCAATGGAGGAGAAAAGGGAGAAGGGGAAAGGGGAAAAGTGAATCTACTCTCTCCACATATGGCTTAAGGAGGGAATAGCATGCTCACTAAATTTGTTTTGAAATTTGTTATCTTATACTACAGGAAAGTAGGGGAGGAGGCAACAAGTGGGGTGAAGGGAATGACAGAAGGGAGGGCAAATGAGAGAAGGGAGTAACTAGAAATAAACACTTTGGAGAAGGGACAAGGTCAAATGAGGGAACAAAAAAATAAGGGGGGATAGAGTAGGATAGAGGGCAATATAGTTAGTATTGCACAATATGTTTATTATGGAAGTCTTTTGCAAAACATATATATGTATGTGTGTGTATATATATATGTACACACACACACACACACACACACATATATATATATATATATATATATATATACACACACACATATATATAGCCTGTATTGAATTGCTTTGCCTTCTCAGTGGGGATGGGTAGGGAGGAAGGGAGGGAAAGAAGGTGGAATTCAAAGTATTAGAAACAAATGTTGAGAATTATTATTGCATATAACTGGGAAATAAGAAATACAGGGAATGGGGTATAGAAATTTATCTTGCCCTACAAGAAAAGAGAAAAGATGGGGATAAGGGAAGGGTGGGGTGTGATAGAAGGAAGGGCTCATTGAGGGAAGGGGTACTCAGAATGCAAAGTATTGGGGGTGGGGAGAGGGGAGAGATGGGGAAAAAAATTGGACATATTACAAAGTGATGTGAAAGCAATTAGTATTAAAACAATTGACTGAATTAATTACTGAGACTAAATCAGAGACATCTTTAATTTGGGGAAACGAATTTTAGTCTAAGTCTCCTAGAGGCAGTTAACTTTGGGTAAAATTTGGCATTGACGGAAAAGTTAAGGTTTTAATGGTAAACTTGATTTTATGATTGTTATTTAAGCAGGAACTAGAACATGTATGGAAAGGCATGTAAGCCACTTAAGACTTGCCTCAAAAGACGCTTCTTAGCCAATGTGAAATTCTATTCATATCTAAAACCTGGTTATTGGAATTTGCTATTTTAAGATGCTATGGAACTATTAAGTGACTGTTCTTCTGAGTCTAACTCCAGGTATGGATAGCAAAAAAGGAGGTTTGAGCCTCCAATCCATGATGCCAGTAAACCTGTGAGATTCTGGTATGAACTGAAAAAGGTGATTTCATGGGAAGGGTGGGAGAGCGGCTGTTCAGCCTGGGCTGAGGTAGGATTCTCCTGACTCAATTTCTCCACTGACACCTGGCAGACTCTAAGCCTCACTGAATGCAAGTTGACAATCTATTCCTGCCTGGAACTGACATGAAGTTGGGGAAATATTGTTTCCCTGCAATGTCCCTACTCTTAGTGGTAATTTCCTATAGTCAAAAGGTCTGTAAGCTTAATACCAGATCTATTAAACTACAGATTGTTGGTAGGGGAACATCTGATGTCAAGTCTAAAATTAAGCTATTAGGCTTAGGACATTAGACCAACAACAATAAGTTAGGGTCCTTTAATTCCTAGTAATAGTGTGGAGACAATTAGGTCAAGGGCTTATGAAGTTAGCATACATAGCTATTATTTGTGTCTCAGTTGGTTAATGTTAAAAAAAAATCCATTTGTGGTCTCTATTGTAAATGCTTTAAAAGAAATATCACCTGACCAAAAGTTGGAATTGTGTTATGTGATATGAACTGTGTTAAAAATGAAAAAATAAAAAAAAATTAAAAAAAGAATTAAAACAAAAGTCATTTAGTCCAAAACCTTCATATTCAAATCAGAAAACTGAGACTCAGCAAGAAAAAAATAATCACAATTTGTGGTCACACAGCTAACAAGTATCAGAGGCAGGTTTCCAATCTATGTTTATGGGACTCCATGCTTTCTTAAAGAAGCTTGGGGTTGTCCATTCAATCATATTCAAAAAGCAAGTATTGTGCAGGTACTGTGTGCAAGGCAGCATGGCATAAGGGGTAAAGAATAAGATTTAAACCCAGAGAGCCAGGAAGACCTAGGATCAAATCCTGCCTCTGATACATGCTGGCTATGGAGTCCTGATAAGTCACAACCTCTCAGTGCTGTAGGCAACTCTCTAAGACGGTAAGTTAGAGAGAAGGTATAGATCTACATTGGCAGAGGGAATTTCCTCTCTCAGAAGCTCCCTTTATCAGTGAAATCACAAGTCCAATATCCATCCTTTTCCCTAACCCTATATGCATAGTATTGAGCTATAGACACTAGGGATATAAAGACAAAACAGGAAACAGGTGCTTCCCTCAAGGAGCTGACACTCTCTTAGGAGGATACCAGACAAGTAAATGCAAGAGCATTGGAGAAGGAAAAGAACACTAACAAAGAGATAAGAAAAGAGGAGCTGGCATCTAAGCTGAGTCTTAAAAATAGCTAGACATTCTGAGAGAAAAAGGAGAGGAGGGAGTAGTTCCAAGAATGATCCACAGCTTATGCAAAAAACAGAGGTAAGAGATGAACCATCAAGTTTGAGAACAGCAGTTAGTCCATTTGATTAGAATGCAAAAAGCAGGATCGGGAGAAATGAGGAATGAATCTGTAGAACTCACTCTGTGTCCTATGTAGTGAAGGGGAAATGTGAGAACAGGAATTTAGGTTTACTGTCAAGTGTTTATGGGTACCTGAGCATGGATACTGCCAACACATAGCATTATACCAATCAGTATAACACTATGCATATAGGAGAAAGTATCTTGAGCCAAAGAGCAATCAGGGATTTGTAGCAGGTCACAGTAGAAAGGTCCCAGGTGGTAGCTGCAAGTATGACAACACTGCCCTTGTGATAATAACAATGACTATTATTATTTTACATCATCTTATTCTTCTCATCTTTTTTATGGAGTTCATCCAAACTTGTCCTGGGACAAGTTGTTTTGACACTATTATAATTTATTATTTAATTTTTCTATGAAATATTGCCCAAGTGGATAAAATAAATGCCTTTTTAATTAAAATATGAGGATATAAACTCATCTCTTGTAGACTCACTAAAAATATCTTGTTTATAATTTCAATAGCAGACAGGAAAACAGGGATGACATGCATCCTAGCCTGTTCTCGTATGAGTTTGATCTCCTCTGCAAGGTTTCTGTATTGTGAAAGCTTGTTGTTCTATGTAGCTTGGTTAGTGAATTTAGTATAGCAGCACTTATTAAAAACACTAATATTGTTAGGCTACATACCAAATCTGTTATAATCCATTTTGTTATCCTGGAAATGGGCATTAATATTGGTACTATACAGAAGGTAATTAAACGTTTTTAAATGTCTTCTTCCCAAATAGATTTGATTTCATTAGGCCAATAAGGCTTGATGTTTCTAGCTGCTGCCTTCTCTTTGATATTTTATACTTGATTGACTTTCATGAATTATATGAAGACATTTGTAGGGACTGCCTTTATTATCTCAGTGTGACCCTTGGATTCAAGATTGAAGCCTTCAGTCTCTCTCTTGCCTTGCTGTACTTTAAGAATTTTATAATTATCCAGTTAAAATAATATTTTGATAATATTTGAGAAAAATTCCATGAAATGAAATTTGTAATTTATCTTTTGGTAGAACCATAAAACTTGATGCCATTAATGTATATGAAGTGATTTGTAAGATATTTTCAATCATCTCTCTCTTTAATTTGGAAGCTATACATAGATCTATTATGAAGAGATGATAATGGGTTTAAGGTTAAGCAAAATCATAATGGACAATAATCTCCCTTAAAAATGTCACATTTTATTTTCATTCACTTTGACATTATTGTGATGGCAATGTATATTAAATATAAAACCATATTCCATGTGACTATAAAGTACTCTAAGATTCTTACTATATTTTATGTATTTGAACTATACAAATAAGCCATGAGTGCAGAACTGAGTAATAGACTTTGCTATAATCAAAAAAGATAGTATAATCATTATGTCAATTTCAGGCAGCTTATTCAGTAATTACCTAATTGATAATGAGTTACTCTTTAAATCCTGAGATTTTGACACATCCTATTTACTCCTTGAATAACATATTATTTTTGGTGGTATTTATAGATTACTAAGCAATATAAGCTGTAAATATTTTACATAAAATGCATAAGTATATAATTGGCTATATATGAAGGGATTTTTGTTGTTTCTTGATGATAAATGTATGGTGCTTTCTGTTAGAGGCAGGTAGGTAGCACAGAGGATAGAGCACTGAGTCTAGAGTCAAGAAGATCTGAGTTCAAATCTAGCCTCAGTCACTTACAAGCTGTGTGACCCTGAACAAGTAAGTTAACTTCTGCCTGCCTCAGTTTCTTTAACTACAGAATAAAGATCATAATAGCTCCTACCTTCAAGGTTGCTGTGAGGATCAAATGAAGTACAATTTGTAAAGCATTTAGCACAGTACCTGGCACACAGTAGGTACTTAGATGATTGTTTCCTTCCTCCTCTCTCCTGTCAAGAAAGGCAAAATTTAACTGGAGACTAGTTTAACAAATTTTGGTATACAAAAATGAAAAACTACTGTTGTAAAATCAGTGAATATAGAGAGACATGATGAGACATGTAAACTGATGCAAAGTGAAATAAGAATCAGGAAAACACTATGGACAATGACTAAAACAATCTGAATTACAAAGAACCATAGAACAACAGAAACTGAATGATCTAAAATTATAATGACCCAGTTTGGTCCCAAAACGAGACATGAGAAGACACCGTCTCCCACTCCTCTGGAGGGGTAAGGAATCATAAGTGTAGAACAAGGCATGTAATATCAGATTTTGATATATTGGCAGTTTTGCTAAAAAAAAAAAAGATTTCTCTTTTGTTCCATTCATATAAGGGATGACTTGATGGGGAATTGCTGTAGGAAATTTAAAATACAATAAGTGATGTAAAAAGCAAAAGACAGCAATAACATTTATTCTTTAAAAGGAAGTTAGGAATAATCTTCCACCTGAGAAGCTGGTGAAGTGCTTTGCTAGTAATTGATGTGCCTCTGGGTAAATCCATGATCCAGTAATTACAAATTACCTCCAACCCCAATTTTCCAGTTTTGCAAAGGAATTGGAGCTTCTCCTTTTACATAATTTATCTGTTGCTTATTAAATGATCTCTGTGCAAGCTTTCTGTTTCTCATTTGATCCAGTTTGCACTTTCATAGTAAACATATAAGACAGACCTGCACAACTTGACAGTAGGTAGGGACCAAAATTAAAATAGGCTAAACTTCTTCTGGCCACAAATAGGTTTTTAGCAGCTCATTTTTCAAGTAAACATATAGTTAATGATTAAACTGTTTTGCAAACAAACCATATTTTTAAAAAGGAAATTTCAATTAATATCAATTAATTACATTTATTACTTAAGATTTTTATTTATCATGAAAACTCATTAATGTGACAAAAAAAATTACTTTGCTAACCAGAACATAATCCAGAAACTACAATCAGCAAACACTTCTTTAGGAAATCACTTTCAGTAAAAGACTTCCCAGCAGCAGCAATTTCTTTAGAAATCTGAAAACTCACCTTAGTAGCTTCTTCATTTTCTTCATTTACCCTCTTGAAAAACCATTGTTCCCCACTGATATTTTTCAACAATTTGGACACTTTGATTTGTTTTTCATTGGTGTCCAATTTACTTGTCAGGATATTTTGATTTGAAATGGTGATGAAGATTGTATTTCTTCAAATTAGCTATTACTGCTATGCAAAGAAGACAAAATATTTTGCCTCTCATGTAAGTAAACAAGTATCTATGTGTTCACTCTGGATTAAACACTCTGTGTTCTGATTTGATCTTCCATTTCTTGTTATCAGCCATTTTGCAAAGTCACCTCATAAACTTTAATGTTAGAACCAAAAAATCTTCACAACAGCTGCTCACATAAAAAGAAATACTTAACTAAGTGTCTGGCCTTGGAGAGAGCCCCAGATAGTCATGTAACTTGGAGGGTGGCTGCACAGTGAGGGAGGGGAAGAAGCTCTCAGCTGCGTTGGCATGTGGCTGCATTCACTTTGTCCTTGCTCAATGCAACTGAAAACACAGTGAAAAGATACAACTCTCACTCCTCTCAAACTAGAGACAGACTGATGATGGTTGGTTGCCATGAGTCATATGACAAATAAAAGAGAGTGCACAATGGCAATCTACTCATCGACTTACATAAGGGGCACAAAAGTGACTAGTGGAAGGTGAGTGAAATGGGGCACAGACAAAGCATTCGTTATATCTTTAATTTCTTTTGCATCCTCTATTTTTCACTGGCCACCTGAAATCCTTTGGTAGGCTACAAGTGGCCCATGGCTATAAGCAGTGCATGGACTGTATATTGTGCACGCTTAATATAAGACAATTAGAAATTGTCCACATCCTCCTTCTTCAAGAGTCTCCCTCACCTCTGATTTCTTTACTTCTTAAGATGATTAATAAATTTTATGACTGAAAATGACTTGTTTTGTTTTGTGGAATTTTCTTTCTTTTACTGTTCTATTTCCTTCTGTCCTTAACCTTTTCACTTTTGCTTTCAAGTGTTGGTTAAGGGAATCTATCCTTTCTGATAGGCTTTGGCTTTCCAGATTCCTTTCAAAATTTTTTTTTATTGTTGTCGTTTTTGTTGTTGCTACCTTAAACTGGGAAATGTGATACTGAAGTTTTCTATGGTATATATCAATCAGATATTGTTTAATATTCCAGTGCCTCTTCTTGGATCTTCACTAGCTTTTTCAAATTACTTTACTGTCATGATCATCCCCTTCTATTCAATAGAGTTCAGTTATAGTGGTTCTGGGACAAATCATTATCCTATAATTATTTTTTTATGATTAATGTTTGGCAGACTATTTTAGCCCCTCCTAGATTGCTGCCTTGTCATGGCAGAGGGGCTTCATAGCCCAATGAACCTATGAGCTATACTGTGCTGGCTTACCCAAGATGGACAGGTCATAGTAGCGAGTTCTCCAAAAGTTGATGCACTACAGAAGGAAATGGCAAACCACTTCAATATCTTTGTAAAGAAAACCCCAAGGATAATATTAAAATGATAAAAGATATGACATCTGAGGATGAACCTCTTAGGTTGGAAAGTGTTCAACATGCTACTGGGAAAGAGTGGAAGGTAGCTCTAGTATAATGAAGCATCTGGGTCAAAGCTGAAAGGAGTGTCAGTTGCAGGTATGTCTGGTGATGAAAAGAAAGTCTAATGCTGTAAAGATCAATATCTCATAAAAACCATTAGCTCTATGAACCAAGGTAAGCTGAATGTGGTCAAACAGGAGATAAAAAACATTAATTCAGGTGATCACTACACATACTATTGTGGGCAAGGGTCCCTTAAAAGAAATGGAGTAGCCTTTATAGCCAATAAAAGAGTAAGAAAAGCAGTACAGGGTAGAATCTCAAAAGCGACAGAATGATATCTGTTCAAATCCAACATCGCAGCAATACAAGTTTGTGCTCCAACCACTGATGTCAAAGAGGCCAAAATTAATCAGTTCTATGAGGACTTAGATCTTCTTGAAATAACACAAAAAAACAATGTCACATTTACGAGAGGGGAATGAAATGTTAAAGAAGGAAATCAATATAAAATACCTGTAGAGAGGGACTCTCAACAAATTTTGGAGCAGCAAAAGTGGAGAACAACAGAGCGGAGGAGATTTCCAGCCCATAGTGACCTGAAAGGCCCATGGAAACATCGGTTGCTCTGGACGTGGAGCCAGACGTGGAGCCAAGGGCAGAGGCCAGCCCAGCCTTGGCCGAGCAGCATGGCCCAAGGAGACTCTGAGAAGAGGACACCTGGGGGGCAGAATCTCCAGTCACAGTAGCAGGTCCTCAGATCCCTCAGCCTACAGGTGCCAAAGGTCAGTGATGGGGTTTTATCAGCTGCCCAGGAAGGGAGAAGGGCCTTCCCATAGCTCAAGCAGCAGGCAGCAGCCACAGAGGGTGCACAGAAGCCCACACAGACTTGCTCCTCTGTGGAGTGTAAAAACCCCTGGGGGCATTGAAAAGCTGAGTCTTACCTCAGCCCTGAGTGGAGGCTCTAGGCAACCCTGCCCATCCAGCTTATCTGAAAATCAGCCCCCAGTGTTGACTTTATCAGAACTGGAGGCCAAGTGGCTGTGGAGAGGTATCTGCTAAGATTCTGGGCACAAAAATCCCTCTCTACATTCAGACCAGTACACGCTTGATTGTTCCACCTTGGAGGAACTGAGATCTCACAGTTCCCAGAGTATACCCTACTCTTGACAAAGGACCCAAAAGTTAAGTAACTGGTTGGGAAAATGCCCAAAAAAGGGAAAAAAATAAGACCATAGAAGGTTACTTTCTTGGTGAACAGATATCTCCTCCTTTCCTTTCAAATGAGGAAAAACAATGCTTACCATCAGGGAAAGACATAGAAAACAAGGCTTCTGTATCCCAAACATCCAAAATAAATATTCAATGGGCTCAGGCCATGGAAGAGCTCAAAAAGGATTTTGAAAATCAAGTAAGAGAAAGGGAGGAAAAACTGGGAAGGGAAATGAAAAAGATGCAAGAAAAGCATGAAAAGCAAGTCAACACCTTCCTAAGGAGACCCAAAAAAATGCTGAAGAAAATAACACCTTGAAAAATAGGCTAACTCAATTGGCAAAAGAGGTTCAAAAAGTCAATGAGGAGAGGAATGCTTTAAAAAGCAGAATTAGCCAAATGGAAAAGGAGGTCCACAAGCTCACTGAAGAAAATAGTTCTTTCAAAATTAGAATGGAACAGATGGAGGCTAATGACTTTATGAGAAACCAAGAAATCACAAAACAAAACCAAAAGAATGAAAAAAATGGAAGATAATGTGAAATATCTCATTGGAAAAACAACTGACCTGGAAAATAGATCCAGGAGAGACAATTTAAAAATTATGGGACTACCTGAAAGCCATGATCAGAAAAAGAGCCTAGACATCATCTTTCATGAAATTATTAAGGAAAACTGCCCTGATATTCTAGAACCAGAGGGCAAAATAAATATTGAAAGAATCCACTGATCCCCTCCTGAAACAGATCCAAAAAAAGAAACTCTTAGGAACATTGTGGCCAAATTCCAGAGTTCCCAGGTCAAGGAGAAAATATTGCAAGCAGCTAGAAAGAAGCAATTTCAAGTATTATGGAAATACAATCAGGATAACACAAGATCTAGCAGCTTCTACATTAAGGGATAGAAGGGTGTGGAATATGATATTTCAGAAGTCAAAGGAACTAGGACTAAAACCAAGAATCACCTACCCAGCAAAACTGAGTGTAATACTTCAGAGGAAAAAATGGTCTTTAAATGAAATCGAGGACTTTCAAGCATTCCTGATGAAAAGACCAGAGCTGAAAAGAAAATTTGACCTTCAAACACAAGAATGAAGAGAAGCATGCAAAGGTAAACAGCAAAGAGAAGTCATAAGGGACTTACTAAAGTTGAACTGCTTACATTCCTACATGGAAAGACAATATTTGTAACTCTTGAAACTTTTCAGTATCTGAGTAGTTGGTGGGATTACACACACACACACACACACACAGAGCACAGAGTGAATTGAATGGGATGGGATCATATCTTAAAAAAATGAAAATAAGCAGTGAGAGAGGAATATATTAGGAGGAGAAAGGGAGAAATGGAATGGAGCAAATTATCTCTCATAAAAGAGGCAAGCAAAAGACTTTTTAGTGGAGGGAAAAAGAGGGGAGGTGAGAGAAAAACATCACATTCGACTAAAGGAAGGAATAAGATGCACTCTCATTTTGGTAAGAAAACCTATCTTACAATACAGGAAAGTGGGGGAGAAGGGGATAAGCAGGGTGGGGGGGATGATGGAAGGGAGGGCAATGGGATGAGGGAGCAATTTGAAGTCAACACTCTTGGGGAGGAACAGGATCAAAAGAGAGAACAGAAGCAATGGAGGGCAGGATAGGATGGAGGAAAATATAGTTAGTCTTACACAGCACCACTAATATGGAAGTCATTTGCAAAACTACGCAGATACGGCCTATATTGAATTGCTTGCCTTCCCAAAGGGAATGGGTGGGGAGGGAGGCATGAAGAGAAGTTGGAAGTCAAAGTTTTAGGAACAACTGTCGAGTATTGTTCTTACTACTAGGAAATAAGAAATATAGGTAATGGGGTATAGAAAGTTATCTGGCTCTACAGGACAAAAGAGAAGATGGGGACAAGGGAAGGGAGGGATGTTAGAAGAGAGGGCAGATTGGTGATAGGGGCAATTAGAATGCTTGGCGTTTTAGGGTGGGGAGAGTAGAGAAATGGGGAGAAAATTTGGAACCCAAAAATTTGTGAAAATGAATGTTAAAAGTTAAATAAATAAATTTTAAAAAAAAGAAGAAGGAAGTCAAAAGATAATTGGAATAATAGGCAAGTTTGGCCTTGGACTACAAAATGAAGCAGAGTAGAAATTAATAGTTTTTTGTCAAGAGAACTCATCAGTCACAGCAAACACTCTTTTTCAACATGGATATGACCAGATCATCAATATCAAAATCAGATTAATAATAAATTTTGCAACCAAAGACAGAGGTGCTACATATAGTCAGTCAGTACTAACTGTGGCTCAGATCATGATTTCCTTATTGTAAAATTCAGAATTCAACTGAAGAAAGTAGGGAAAACCATAAGAACACATATGCAGAACCTAAATAACATCCCTTATGAATATGAAGTAGAAGTGATGAATAGATTTAAAGAAATATATCTGGTAGATAGAGTACCTGAAGCACTATGGACAGAAGTTTGAAATACTGTATGTGAGGCAGCAACAAAAAACCTTCCAAAGAAAAAGAAGAGGAGGAAAGCAAAATACATGTTTGATGAGGCTTTATAAAGAGATGAGGAAAGAAGGAAAGTAACAGGGAAAAGAGAAGGAAAAGCTATACCCAACTGAATGCAGAATTCCAAAGAATGACAAAGAGAGATAAGGTTTTCTTAAATGAACAGAAAGAAATATCAGAAAACAACTAGAATGGAAAAGACAAGAAATCTCTTTAAGAAAATTTGAGTGCTCAAGGAAAGTTTCATGCAAAAATGGGCATGAGAAAAGCCAAAACTGGTAGAGATTCAACAGAAATAGAAGAGATTAGGAATACACAGAAGAACTATACAAAAAAGATCTTTACATAATTAATAATCATAATATAGTGCCCTCAATTTCCTGATAAAAATAATGCCAATTACTCTTTCATAAAACTATAACTAGGGTGGGACAATTGAATCTTTTCCCCAGGGTAAATTTTAAAAGCAGGAAAATTGAGACATACCTGTGTTCGGAAGATTAGGGTGAGATGAGAGGAGCATGAATCCATGTGAAGACACAGGTGTGTGTGTGTGTGTGTGTGTGTGTGTGTGTGTGTGTGTGTGTATTCATCCTTCGTTGCCGAAGAAGACCATGCCATCAGAGAAATAATGACATGATTTGCACTTAACTTTGTTATTTTTTGAGTGAGACAGGGCTGTACAGGTCACCAGCTTCACTTCTCCTCCAGAGCCATCTGAATCCAGTGACTAGATATTCATCAGGATGACTGGAGATGACCCAAGATGCAACAATTGGGGTTAAATGACTTGCCCAAGGTCACACAGCCAGTGAGTGTCAAATATCTGAGGTGAGATTTTAACTCACATCCTCTGGACTCCTGTACTGGTGCTTTATCCATTGCACCACAGGCATATTTGTGGGGAAGTGGATCTCCTTTAGGGTCTCTTCCACCAACAGGAATCTGGTGCTAGTGAAGGGGTAACCTTTCTCCCATTCTCCTTCTCAAGCAATAATGTTACTCACACATACACACACACACGCACACACACACTCACACACGCACACACACACTCACACATACATACACACACACACACACACACACACACACACACACACACACACACACACCAACAAAGTAACTAATCCTAGTGCTACCTCCCCTATGTGCTCCCTCACCAGAGTACTCACAAAGTCCTCTCTGGAAGGATCGAATGAGCACAAGACCCTATATCTCATACATCGTCCTAGGTGACCCCTGGGGTGCTTTCCAATTCTGGAAATTTATTTCCTTAGCCTCCCTCTTGATTTGCTAAAATTTTCTTAATTACTACTAATGCTATTTTAACACCACAAATTGCAACATTGGTTTGAGGATGTTTCCAGTGTTCTAATATCTCCTTTCGTGCTTCTTGACTAAGGCATCAACATTGCTAGGTATGGTTCGCTTCCTTCTCATTTAGAGTCTAAGTTTTTGAGGGCTGAGAAATTTCCTCTTATTTTTGTAGTACCCAGGACATTGATTTGTAGATAGATAGAAATTTAATGTGTTTGATGGTGATGTATGGTGAAGTACAAGAGAAGTCATTACAAAGCTCTGTAAATCAGAGACGAATTAATATTTTAAAAAGCAAATTGCCTGGAACTATGTTTAAAGGGCTATAAAAATGTGTATACCCTTTGACCCAGTAATACCCCTTCTAAGACAGTATCCTAAAGGGATCATAGATTGGGAAAAGGCCCCACATGTACAAAAATATTTATAGCAGCTCTCTTTGTGGTGGCCAAGAAATGAAAATTGAGGGGATGCTCATCCGCTGGGGAACGGCTGAAAAAGTTGTGGTATATGAATGTATTGGCATATAATTGTACTACAAGAAATGATGAGCAGGGTGGTTTCAGAAAAACCTGGAAAGATTTCTATGAACTAATTCTGAGTGAAGTGAGCAGAACCAGGAGAATATTGCACACAGGAATAGCCACAGTCTACAATGACTGATTTTGATAGACATAGCCCTTCTCAGCAATGCAAAGAACTGAAAAAACTCCGAAGGACTCATGACGGAAAATTCCATCCACATCCAGAGAAAGAACTATGGAGTCTGAATTCAGAGTGAAGCAAACTATTTTCTTTTTTGTTTTGTATTTCTCTGTTTTGTCTTTTCTTTCTCATGGTTTCTTCCATTTGTTATAATTCTTTTATACAACCTGACTAATGTGAAAATATGCTTAATAGGATTTATATGTAGAGTCAATATCAGATTGCACACCATCTTTGGGGAGGGAAGTGAGAGGGTGGGGAAAAAATTTAAATTTGAAAACTAAAACAAAAAAATTTTTTAAATAAAGAAAAAATTCTTAAAATAGCAAATTACCTTCCTTGGCTTTAATAACTCTCACATAGTTGTCTTTTTTTTCTTTTTCTACAGAGCAAGAATTATATGGTGGAAACAGCGATAGATTTAGAATCAAAGGACCTAGATCAGATCCCACTTCTATACCTTACTAGAAATGAACTATGGCAAATTATTCAACTTCTGTGGATCTCAGTTTACTTATCTACACATTTAAGGGATGGACTGATTTCTGAGGTGCCCTCTACTTGCAATGCTATAATCCTTTGGAAAGGTACAGCCTATGCAAGGAAAAAAGCACAAGAGCTTTGAGACCTTTTCAAGGAACCATTTCAAAATGGAAATCAACGATGGCTAACTCAATAAGAGGAAAGATGAGGGTGAAAATGAGGACAGCACTCCACACCACTCACCCCTACCCCATCGCAAGCAACATCTGCCTTTCAGATTAAATCCATTCCAATACATGCTCTCAGTGAGTCTGCTGTTGTAGGAATATTACAAGTGAGCACTGAAGCTTGAAAATCCAATGGGAACTTCCAGATAACATTCTAGATAGGTAGGTTCTAATGTTCTAATTTTCACAAGTCAATATTATGGACTCGCTGTAACAGATTTCATCCCACCGAACAGTTCTCAGGTAGACCTCGACTGTCTTACAAGCGTTTTGCTTGTTTGTTTTTAACTAGAGGCCTGGCAGTAAGAAGTTTGGGGATTGGAGTCAGAAGAGACCTTGATTAAAATTCTACCTCTAAAATAAATTGTGACCACAGGCAAGACACTGCACCTAAAATTACAGAGTCATAGATCCAGACCTGGAAAAGAGCTCAGAAATCATCTAATCCAGGCTGGGGAACCTGTGGCCTTCTAGGTCCTCAAGTGGGGACCTTTGACTAAATCCAAACTTCACAGAACAATTGCCTTAATACAAGGATTTGTTTTGTAAAACTTGGACTCAGTCGAAAGGCTGCACCCAAGGACCCAGAAGGACACATATGACCTCAAGGCCACAGGTTCTCTATCCCTGAACAAGTCTCTTATCTTATTTCCCTGTAAAATTGGAGATGATAAAAACCTGGTGTATTTACCTTACATGGTTATTGTAAGGCTTAATTGAGATAATATATACTAGCTATCCCAAAAGTCTCAGTGGAGTTTAAGCTTTAATAGCTTAAAAGTACTCAAATTTTTTGGGACACCCCAAGGCATCTAGCATGAATATCTTAAAGACTATAGAAATCTCAGCTATTATTTAGATGGTTTTGTGCTAAACGAATGGTGATGTTAAATTATCATATTTCTCTTATTTAGTTCAGCAGTTTCAAGAAAAAAGACTCTAGAAAATTCAAATCTTTGTGCAGATGGAAGGATGGAAGGAAGATGGCATAAGACTGGTATAAGAGTAACTTTCTAGAGTAAGGGGCTCTTACCATTTCTTGGTCACTTCCAAAGAGAATCAAAGAACTTGAGGCTTCAAAGATTGAGTTCAGGCTTTCAGAAGTCAGAAGGAATGTCCCTCAGAAAGGTGGATATCCAAAACCAGGAAAAGAGCCAAGTTGTTCCAAGTCAGTTCATCCTCTGAGTCAAGCAGCTGTCATTTATCTGGCAGAGTCCACTTGTTTTATACTTCCCAGCATTAAAATTTCACTCCCAGACATGCATCTTGCATATACTTTACCTTTGTATTTTTTCACCAGCAAGTCTTGTCCCTCAGTGCATTGCCCTTCTGTCTGTTAACAAGTTGTCAGACACATAGACCCTGAATAGTCAGCAACAGAGTCTTGGTGCCATTTACAATGTGTTTTGAATCACTGTTCTTTGTATAGCTTGCACACCCTGTGGAGGGTGAAAACCTAGGGAGAATGGAATTTCTTCAATAATCCTATTTACACATTTTAAATGGCTGCAGATTTTTTTTGCTTCCCAATGATCATGTCCAATGTAAAATGCTGTACAATAGGTAAAAACTTGTGCCAATAAATTGCCTGGTGCATGCTTTAGATGTTGTCTTTGCATGTGTGCACACATTTCTGGACCTTCTCTTGCTATGCATATCAAGTATTCTCCCAAAATAAAATGTTTGGAAAATTGGAGTAGTAAAGATCATAGACCCAAGTGTTCTGCTGTCTGTCAATTCTATAGATAAGAAAATGAGACTCAGGGAGGTACAGTAACTTGATCAAGGCTATTTAAACAGTCAATATCTATATAAATAGTTAATATAGTCAATAGCTGTATAAATAGTAATGTAAGTGGAATTTGAACTTGGATCCTCTGACTAAAATCAATGCTGTTTCCTCTGCAACATTCTGTTTAATGTATAAGCCTTTTTTTGCAGATGAGGGGTAGGGTTGGAAGGAGAAAGAGGCATAGAGAGAGGGAGGAGGAGGAGGAAGAGGAAGAAGAAGAAGAAGGAGGAGGAGAAGAAGAAGAAGAAGAAGAAGAAGAAGAAGAAGAAAAAGAAGAAGAAGAAGAAGATGAAGGAGAAGGAGGAGAAGGAGAAGGAGAAGAAGGAGGAGGAGGAGAAGAAGGAAAAGGAGAAAAAGATAAAGAACAATAAGAGGGAAGTGGAAAGGGAAAGGACAAGAAATATGAAATCATCATTGGTAATATCTTAACATATCATTAGAAAATCTTACAAAAGGTACCACAGGAGATGAAACCTGCCACATTCTATTTCTGCCCCTCTCTTGCCTATTTCTGTGACTTTGTTCATATCATCCCCCCTGACTGGAATGAGTATTTACCATACCTATAATGGACATCCTACCACTTCTCTACCTCTTATAGTCCTTCTTATTCTTCAAAACTGCTTCCTCCTCCAGAAACCTTTCCTGACCCTTCTTCCCATCCTTCAGCTGGAAACAGTCACTCACTTCTCAGATCTGTTATAATATCTTATATGAATTTCTCCTTGATATTTACATCCTAAACTGATTTGCTTCAATGGGCTTCTTACTTCAGCCAAGTGAGTTACTCCTCTCAATGTTGCAAACTGAAACCTAGTTACATCTGTAGCAACTCCATGTCTATCCATAAATCTTCCATAAAAAATCATCTAGTATGCAAGATATCTTTCTCTGTGCAGTTTAACAATACGTGTGTGTTCCTCCTTCATTGCTAAAGAAGACCATGCCATCAGAGAAATGATGACATGACTTGTACTTGACTTTGTTTTGAGTGAGGAAGGGCTGTGCAGGTCACCAGCCTCACTTCTCCTCCAGAGCCATCTGAACCTTTACTAGCTGTGATACCCTGGGCAGGTCTCTTAATCCTTTTAGATCCAGTTCCTCATATGTCAAAGGAGGTGAAGAAAGTAGCCAACTACTCAAGTATCTTTGCTAAGAAGAATACATGAGCAATGTTATTGGTTATCCCTCTGCTCATTGGTTATCCTTCATTCATGACCAGCCCACCTCCTTTGAAAATCACATATTTCCTAAATATTTCTACACCATTTCTTGTGACTAAGTCATCACTGATAATTTACAGTAGTCTCTTCATATACAGCATATCCACAGGTGTTGGGCCACCACTAATTTTGATTCTTAAAGGATTGTGGTTTTCTATGATTTGAAGCTGTATACCGTAGAAAACTATTTTTAATATATTAAGGGGGGATGTATTAAAAAATTTGCATGTGTCAAGGAGTTTAGGATCATTTAAAAAATATTGTCCAATTTCCCCAAATTAACCTAAACCTTTCTGCTCTTTTTACTCAGTTTTGAGGCCTTTCAGTACCTACCTACAACATCTACCCTCGATATACATGCCAATGTACTAACTCAATGGGCTTCCTTTCCAGCTCTTTCTTAAACTGAATTTAATCAAAATTTGTGGAATATCTGGGAACATGTGCTCCCAGGAGAAGAAAATTGTGTGACTTATTTGAGAACTTATAACAGACATATCAGTCAACAAATACTTATTATTAAGCACTTCTGTTATATACATTGTGCTAGGGATGAAAGTAAAAAGATTGCAATGATCCCTACTTGCAAAGCGCTTACTATGCTAAGAGTGGCAGAATTCACAAAGCTAAAATTTAGCATGGTCCTACCCTCAAGAAGTTTACAGTCTGGTCAAGAGCATAGCAATATGGTGATGCAAATAACAACACAAGGCAATACATACAAAAGTCCTACAATGAAGCCTCTTTGTGGCGGTACCCCTAAGGTCTTAAAGCCCCCTGAGATCAATGGAGCTCAAGGACTTCCAAGTCCTGCAAAGCTGAAAAGGCTTTGGGGACAGCCTGTTTTGTCTTTCATGCAAATATGAGCCTAAGTACAGAGAGTTCTATCACCAGAAGGTTGGCCACCTAACAATGAACTCTGGAGATAGAGCAGCTCACAAAAGAATCTCCTAAGGAGGGCTATGGTCCATATGAGTGCAGGAAGTAGCCACACTGATGAAATCATAGATCTTTGGAAGTACTGAAGAAGTATGTAGTGAGTTTACTAACTAGTACAAAGATAATGCATGGAATGGAAGCACAGAGGGTGGAGAGATTGCTTCCAGCTGGCCAGGTCAGAGAGGACTTTGTGGAGGCGGTTTATTTTAGTTAGACCCTAATTAAATTTGAATTCTAACAGACAGATATGCAGGGAAAATGCTCCAAAAAGACAGAACAGTGTGAACAACATCCGTAGGGGCAGGAAATCAGAGGGTGGATTCAGGAACCAGAAAGTAGTTCCATTTGGCTATAGTGTAAGATTGTGAAAGGGAGCAGATATAAAGAGAAGAAATAGAAATAGCAGAGTATGATATCCTCACTCCATAAATGACCAATATGAACCCTTAATAGATTAACTAACTTGCTCAAAGTAACTCAGATAGTGGCAGTCAGGACTACGGTTACCAAGTCCTATCAAGTCTACCTTCACCACATCTCTCGTATACACCCCTCATCTCCTCTGACACAGCCAACACTTTAGGGTGGGCCCTCATCATCTCTGATGAAAGCACTTTCTGCTTGGTTTTCCTTGTCTCAAGTGTCTTCTCAATCCAGTCAATTTTCCACTCAACTGTCAAATTGATTTTCCTAGAGAGTACTTCTGACCATGTCACTCCCCTATTCAATAAGCTCAAATGTCTCCCTATTTGTCTCCAGGATAAAACATGAATTCCTGTCTTTGTCTTCTAAAGCCCTTCCCTTCCCCTTCACATTTTCTGTGATCCTTTGCCACTAGCATCCTTGCTGTTCTACTTTTCATCTCTCAACTCTCTGGATTTTCACTTGCCAATCCCAATACCTGGAATTCTCTTCCTTCTCACCTCTGCTTCCTGGCTTTTCTGGCTTCCTTTAAAGTCTCAGCTAAAATTCTACCCTCTGCATAAAGCCTTTCTTGATTCTGCTTATTATTAGAGTTTTCCTTCTGAGATTATTTCAATTATCCCATATATGTCTAGTTTATGCATGGGTGTTTGCATATTGTCTCCCCAGATGGATTATGAGCTTCTTGAGGACAGGGATATTTTTTTGCCTTTCTTTGTCTCCCAAATTTGTTCTTTTTTTTTTTTAATCACAGTGTCTGGCACTATTTAGCATATATGACACTATAGCACATTGTGCCTAGTACTTAACAAATACTTGTTCATTTGACCTGAAATCACTGACTCAGAGAACCTGGGCTCAAACTATGGTTCTGATAGTTCCTTCTTTTGTGATCTTGGGAGAGTCATAACCTCCTTATACATCAGTTTCCTCATCTTTAAAATGAAGAATTGGACTACATGGCTTCTGAGATCCTTTCTACCTCTAAATTTACAATCCCATAACCAGAACTGAGGTTCCCTGATCATTACCATACCTGATAGTAGAGGAAAAATCACCAAATTTTCCACTGACTATGGAAATTTTTTACACCCACATATTTTTCAGTAGCCCTAGGATCTTTGCATACTTCCAAAGCAGAATGTAATTGCCAAATTTTATTATAGTGAAAGAGAAGTGTATAATAGGAATCAATAGCATTTTTATGCAAATTCTTAGTCTACCAACAACAGAGCAATCAAAAATTACTTCAACTCAATGAGAAAAATAACCTCAGCATTAATCTTAAACACATAAATCTCACAATTTTTGTGGAAAAAAGAATTATAAGAGATTATAAATTCATGTTTTCCAACTTCAATTAGACACCTTTTCTTCTCTCTTCAAGTCTCCCATGCATCCTCCTCTCCCATCCTCTCAACTACAGACTTCTCTTCACCTCCATCTCTTAGGAGACTTAGCCAGATCAAGGTTCAGATGTCCTTTCCTACATTAGACCTTTTCTGATCCATCCAATTCTTGGGCCTCTTTGCCACCCCCAGCCTTATTAATTTGTGTACCAAATAAGATTATATCTTAAAGTGTTTTGCAAACTTTAAAGATCTACATAAATATTAGTTATTGTCATATTTCATACATACTTGTGTACATTAGTTTCCCTCAGTAGATCATTAACTCCTTGAGGATGGGCATTATTATATTTCTGTTTTTTTCCCCCACTCCTAGGTCTGGGTTTTGCGACTAGTGTACACTTCCTATAGTTAATGAAGTAGATCATGAGCACGTGAGGTTGCTGGGAGGTAATTAACTATATGAAAAGACTAAAAGCAATCCCAACTTTTTTGCCCTTCTTCCACAAAGAGAATTAATAACCCCAGGATTTCCCTGGATAGAATGAAAGAAAAAAAAGCTGCATGCAAGAGTGATTCATGATGTCATATACAATTCTCTTTTTCTGTTCTTTGTATATGGAAATGTTCATGTTTGTGGATGATTGTCAAGTTAATAATAATTTTTAAGAATATGTTGGGCAGTAAAAAAAAGATAGAATGCAAGCTTTCAAACTATTGATGTCATCTCGTAAAGAAATATGACTGGGAGTATATTTTGCCCAAATATGTCTCTATGTGGTTGGCACAGTGTAGAAAACCAACAGTCATCTTCAGTGTAATCCAAATCTTCAGTACCTGGAACTTTGCTACTCATTCTGGTAAAATAAAGATGACAGCTAACCCAGCACGTTACACCATGCTCACTTGCCAGTAAGTCTGACTTGACCTCCAGCAGGCAATCTTCTCTCCACTCTCCCCACTAGAAAAAAAAAGCCTGTTTTAACAATTTCCCATTGAAGGATCAGACTTTTGGTGGGCTTAAGATGATTTATGAAGGGCACATCTCCATTGTGAGGACAGGAATGTTTATTTCCAAGCATGTTTACTCCACAAGAGGGAATAGATTTTACCATTACAAGAAAGACATATGCTGTGTCCTAATAATTCTTCCTCCCTCTTTTAATTACAAAAACCTGTTCAGAAAGGAGGTTATGAAGCTGCAATGTGGCATCCTACAGTGTTGGGATGAGCCCTGAATGAAAAACATATGGTCCCTAAAAAAGACTGTCAGAAAATATTGAAGTGGACTCAATCTATGCACATGAGACAGGAACAGAAGAGACTCGCAGTCTCAACTGAGTGACAGACTCAATCCACAAGCATTTAATATTCATCCTCTGCTATGTGTCAAGCACAGTGCTAGGTTCTGGGAACATGAATGAAATAATCTCTATTGCAATGAGCTCCTATTCTAATGGATCACACATTTAGAACTAGAAGTGACCCTAGCAATCATCTTGTATCACATCTTCATTTTACAGACAAAGAAACTGAGACTCAGAGGCTGTGTAACTTATCCAGAGTCACACAAGTAAGAACAAAGATAGCTGAGATTTCAACTCTACAATCAGTGTTCTCAAGACCTATAGCGTATCCTTAAATGTTTTGTTCCCCATTATGTACAATAAATGCAGTCATTTCCACAGAAATAAAACTGTCAACTCAATATTCCTGGTCAAAGTCTGTTTTAAAGAGTGATGTTTCAGCTAAGAAAACTTACCTTGCTTAACATTTTACAGTCTCCTGCTTTCTAAATATGTAAGCTTCACTGTAGAGTTCATACTTAATAATATAATCTTCCCAGTCAGAAGTGGAGGAGCCACAGGGAACAGCCTGGTTCTATGTATTCAGTCACACACAGTTCTCAAATGCACTGGAGCCTCCTTGGAGCCTTCCGGGTTTCATTTGGATTTTTGGTAAGCTGGCCTGGAATCATTTCCTTTACTGAAAAGGCCTGCCAGCAGCTTTTGATTACGTAATTTTGTTAACAAGTCACAGTTTGACTAAAAATATTTAAGGTTTTATTGAAGGGGTAAGGCAGGGGAAAAGTAAGAAGAGAATGGTTTAAAAAAAACTCATTTTCGTTTCAGGTGCCCAGAATTAAAGAAAAACCCAAAGGCACCCATGATGTCATTACCTCAGGATTTATTCTCCAAGATTCCAATGAGCCAGTAATTTGTCCTGGGAAGGTTTATAGGTTATGTATCTCCACCCCAACATTAAAAGATGATAGAGATTATCACAGACTCCAAGATCAAGGAACTGGAAGGAACCTCAGATGCCATCTAGTCCAACCCTCTTACTTCACAGAGGCATAAATTGAGACTTGGGAGATTATGACACTTGTCTAAGGTCATAGACACAGTACATGAGAGAGCTAGGATTTTAACCCAATTGTTTTGCTTTAAAGCCCATACTCCACCCATTGACTGTAATCAGCTGAGGTTCTGATCCTAACTCTGACACTTTCTACCTGCATGCCCTTGGACAAGAAGCTTAACCTCTGAGGGCATCACTTTCATCATGTGTAAAAATGTGGGAATGGGACTAGATTCTTAGATCCCTTCCAGCTCTAGCTGAAGGATTCTATAATCCCGTGGTCCACTGAACCCTATTGTATCTCTTCATTTTTTGTCTGTTTTTTTTTTTCAATTTATTCATTTGTTCAGCAATATCTAACTTTCAAATTACTTATTTTGGATTTTTAAATAAAAAGTAAAACAAGTCATACATATTGATATTTACACAGTTATATAACTTTTTCTGAAGTTGTTTTGTTTTTTTAAAAGGGGCTAAACCTAAGTGTTTTCCCTCCTCTAATCAACACAGGCCAACTGTTTCTCAGAGAAAATCCTTTGTAGATCCTAGCCAGACTGACAGTGGTTATTTACAGCACTGTATTTACGACCCAAAAGGCAATTATTTCTTTATAATATTTGGTCTGCATCTCTGTAAGCAACAGCTGCTATGGAAACTCCAAGACACTTAGACCAATTAGGTAACCATGCTCAAAAAAAAAGCTTTACAAGTTTCCCAGCCTGCTAAAATCATGAGAAATATGGTAAGAATCTCTCATGTCACTATAACTTACGTATTTGTAAAGCAGTTAGAACAGCACCTGACACTCAGTTGGCACTTAGCAAATGCTTATTTCATTTCCCTTCCCTATGTCCTCAATCAGTAGATCTCTTAACATGGCCACTTCGGCCCAAAAACACATTCTACAATTCCAGCCCATGGCATTATTAACAGGCATTAGAATTCATATTCCCTTTAGTACCAGTATATAATGAGTGTTTTTTTTCCCCTCCCGACAATAAACTCCTCCACACCTTTACAAATATCCTATTAGGACAAAAATATTGTGTACAAATGTGGTTAAATGGAAAGTGTCCAGACAACCCAATCATTGTCTGCTTTTTTTGTTTTCTTTTTTTAAATTAATTTATTTGTTTTCAGTTTTCTACAATCACTTCCATAAGTCTTAGATTTTCTCCCCCTCCCTCTCTGAGACAGCATGCAATCTTACATGAGTTCTACACATGCATTCTTATTAAATACATTTTCACGTTAGTCATACTGCATAGAAGAATTGAAATAAATGGAAGAAACCATGAGAAAATACAAAACAAAACAAACACAAGAGAAAACATTCTGCTTCATTCTGTGATCCAATTCCAAAGTTCTCTCTCTGGATGTGGAAGGCATTTTGCTTCAAGAGTCAATTGGGAATGTTTTAGGTCTTTGTATTGCTGTAAAGGGCTAAGTCTACCAGAAAAATTCCTCTCACACTGTGGTTGTTACTGTGTTCTGGTTCTGCTTCTTTCCCTCAGCATCAGTTTGTATAAGTCCTTCCAGGCCTCTCTGAAGTCTTCCTGTTCATCCTTTCTTATAGCACAATAGTATTCCATTACATGCATATACCATGACTTGTTCAGTTGTTTCTCAATTGATGAGCATCCTCTTGATTTCCAGTTCTCAGCCACCACAAAGAGAGCTGCTATAAAAAAAATTTTTGTACATGTGGAACCCTTTCCCATTTTTATGATCTCTTAGGGATACAGTCCTACAAGCAATATTTCTGGGTCACATTTTTGTAGCCCTTTGGGCATAGTTCCAAATTGCTCTGCCTTTGAAGATTAGTTCATGGTTGGGGAAAAGAAATCCATAAGCCCATCTAGAAATTTACAACTGTCTCTAAAGCATTTCTCTTTAAAGCAAGACAGGGAAGGGATTGAAGTGAAGTAGAAAGTGTACCACAACTGAAGTCAAACAACTTGGGTTTGAATCTTGGCCCAAACCAAATTTTCTGATGCCTCTCCTCTGGGTCTCAGTTTCCTCATCTATAAAATAAAGATGGTAGACTAAATGATCTCTAAGGTCTCTTACAAATCTAAATTTATGATACCAAGTTATTTTTGTAGTAGCCGATAGAGGATTGATTCATCATAACTCCTTGATGAGATGATCTCAAGGATACCAGTTGTGCTTGACTTCACCTTCCCTTTATTTGCTACTAAGACCCTGTGTACCTTTCCTTCCTCTAATTGTCACTGAAAATCTTAGGATGAGAACAGAAAATAATTTTTGAAATTGGCTTTTTATCCTCTCCAAAGTTCTCTGATGACCAGATACTTGGGAACATTTCAATTCTACACGATTCAAGCAGTGCCTATATACATGAAGTGAAGCTCCTATAAGCATTTGTTTTCTTCAAAGTACAGACAGAGAACTACATGTTTAAGTGATGCAATTGCCTATCCAATCAGATATAAAATCTCACCCTTTCTGCTTTCACAGCATTTCTCCCATCCATCCTTTTCTGAATATTCAGCCACTACCTTCATTCAAGACCTTATATCACCTCTTGCCTGGACTACTGAAATGTCTTCCTACTTGGTTTCTCTCATACACACACACACACACACACACACACACACACACACACACACATACATATATGCATGCATGCATATACATACACACACATAGATATAGATGTGGATATAGATGTAGATGTAGACATAGATATGGACATGGATATAGATGTAGATGTAGATGTAGATATGGATATGGATATAGATATGGTACCCTGGCTCTATAGAACAATACAGTACCAACATTAATCAACATATTTAGCTCTGGAAAGCTTCCACTCCTCCCAAACTTCATTCTCCTTTTGCTAGCCTTTCAATTCAATTCAATCAATCAACATTGATACACAAGGTGAAAAATGAAAAATAGACCCTGGATTGAAGGAGCTTGCATTCTTAGGATATATAAAATGTACACAGATATGTAAATACAGGATAATTTGAGAAGAGAAGGAGGGATCCTAAATCATCCAACTTTTAATTTATCACCTGGCTACATGCTTCTGGATGTCTTTATCATTTCTCTGCTCCAGATACATTCTCTTCCCCTTAGCCCCATCCCACCATTTTTCTACTTCCTTTGGAACTTCCCCCATTACATTGTAAGCTCCTTGAGGAAAGGGACTATCTTTCACCTTTCTTTGTATATTCTTTGCTTAGTCTGATTTCTGGTATTTAGTAGGCACTTAGTAAATGCTTATTTACTGATTGATTAGGAGAATTCAGAAAGACTTCCTATTGAAGGCTTGCACTTAAACCAACTCTTAAGAGAAGCTAAGGATTCTAAGAGATCAAAGGGAGGATAGAATGCATTCTAAGATCAAATATTTTATTTTTTTTCCAATTACATGTAAAAACAATTTTCAATTTTCATTTTTCAAAATTTTAAGCTCTATATTCTCTCTTTCCCCTCCTCTCTTTCCCCCTAAATGAGAAGGCAAACAATTTGATATAGATTATTTATGTGCAAATACAAAAACACATTTCTGTATTAATCATATCGTAAAAGAAAACAGACTCCCCAAAAAACAAGAAAAATAAAGTTTTAAAAAATTCTTCAATTGGCATTCAGCCTCCATCAGTTTTTTCTGTAGAGGTGAATAGCATTTTTCACCAGAAGTCCCTTGAATTGTCTTAGATCATTGTACTGCTGAAAATAACTAAGTCATTCACAATTGATCATTATATAATATTGCCTGTTACTGTGTATAGTGTTGTCCTGGTTCTGCTCACTTCATTTTGCATCAATTCATGTAAGTCTTTCCAGGTTTTTCTGAAACCATCCTGCTCATCACTTCTCATAGCACAATAATATACCATCGCAATCATATACCACAGACTTGTTCAGCCATTTTCCAGTTGATGGACATACTCTCAATTTCCAATTCTTTGCCACCACAAAAAGAGCTACTATAAATATTTCTGTACAGATAGGTCGTTTCCCTTTTGTAAAAACTCTTTTGGATACAGACTTAGTAGTGGTATTGCTGGGTCAAAAGGTATGCATAGTTTTATGGTTCCAAATTGTCCAGCAAAATGTTTGGATCAGTTTATAACTTCACCAATAGTTTATTAATCTACCTATTCTTCTTCATCCCTTCCAGTATTTTTCATTTCTGATAGGTGTGAGGTGTTATCTTATAGTTATTTTAATTTGCATTTTTCTAATCAATAGTGATTTAGAGAATTTTTATATGTCTATTGGTAGCTTTGATTCTTCATCTGAAAACTGCCTGTTTATTGAACCATTTATCAGTTGGAGAATGACTTGTATATTCTTATACATTTGACTCAGTTCTCTATATATTTAAGATAGGAGGCCTTTATTAGAGAAACTGGCTGTAAATTTTCTCCCAGTTTTCTGTTTTCCTTCTAATATTAATTGCATTGATTTTGTTTTTGTAAAAGTTTTTCAATTTAATGCAATTTGGATGTTATACAATTTGGCGCATATGCATTTAGTATTGATATTACTTCATTGCCTATGGCACCATTTTAGCAAAATTAGTTTCCCTGCTTATCTCTTTTAATTAGATTTTTATCTTTGCTTTATCTGAGATCATGACTAGTACACTTGCTTTTATTTTTACTTCAGTTGAAACATAACATATTCTGTTCCAGTCTTTTACCTTTATTCTGTGTGTCTTTCTGCTTCAAGTGTTTCTTATAAATGACATATTGTAGGATTCTAGTTTTTAATCCACTCTGTTAGCCATTTCCATTTTATGAGTGAGTTCATCCTATTCACATTCATAGTTATGATTACTATTCAGTTCCATCCACCCTAATTTTTCACTCTGTTTATCCTTCTCTCTCCAGAGGCTCACTACTGTTTATAGAACAAAATATAAACTCTATTTGTCTTTTAGGGCCTTCTTGGTCATTCCTGTCTTTCCATCCTCATTAAATATCATTCCCCTCTCTGTAGTCTATGGTCCAAAGTAGCCCCCTTCTGCTCTTCATACACAGCACTCCATCTCCACCTCCATGCCTTTGTAAAGGTCCTTTCCTGGGGAATGGAGCCATGATGACAGAGCAGAAGCAGGGACCTGCTACAGTTCTCTCACCAAACCCCTCAAAAATTCTGTAAGAAAATGACTAAACAAATTCTAGAACAACAAAAGCCACAAAATGACAGACTGAAGCAAATTTTCAGCTCAAGACAATTTGGAAGGTTGACAGAAAAGGCTGGGAGCAGAGCACAGTTCAGTATGGGCCATGCTGGCACAGACTGAGTAGGAGCAGGCATTAGGGGACTGAATTGCTGGTGGCTGCTGTGGATTTCAGACTTATTAAATCACAAATGCTAAAGATTACTTGAAAGGTCAATGGGAAGGGTCTCTCATCTGGCTGAGAAGGAAATGTGGTCTGGCCCCTGCCCCAGGGCAGCTGTAGCCACTGCTGAAATAGAGGCTGCTTCTGGAGACCTCAACTTAACAAAGCTTAAAAGTCAAATAACTGTCTAGAAAAATGAGCAAATGGGGGAAAAAGAATCAGACTATAGATTCTTAGTTTCTCAGTGAAATAGTATTTTCTTACATCATTGGTGTCAAGGAAGATCAAAACATACAGCCAGAAGAAGACAACAAAACCAAAGCTCCTGTATCCAAAGCAAAATGAATTGGACTCAGGCCGAGGAAAAGCTCAAAAAGGATCTTGAAAATCATGAAAGAGAAGTAGAGAAAAAATTGGTAAGAGAAATAAGAGTGATGCAAAATCATGAAAAACAAGTCAACAGTTTGCTAAAGGAAACCCCAAAAATGCTGAAGAAAATAACACCATTAAAATTAGACTAACCCAAATGACAAAAGAGGTCCAAAATGCCAATGAGGAGAAAATTCTGCTTAAAAAGCAGAATGAACCAAAGGGAAAGAAAAGATCCAAAAGTTCACTGAAGAAAATAATGCCTTAAAAATTAGAATGGAGCAAATGGAAGCTAATGAGTTTGGAGAAATCAAGAAATTATAAAACAAAACCAAAAGAATAAAACAAAGAAGACAATGTGAAGTATCTCACTGGAAAAACAACTGACCTGGAAAATGGATCCAGGAGAGATAATTTTAAAATTATTGGACTACTTGAAAGCCATGATCAAAAGAAGAGCCTACAAATCATCTTTCAAGAAATTATCAAGGATAGCTCTAGATCCTGATATTCTGGAACCAAAGGGTAAAATAGAAATGGAAAGAATCCACCAATCACCTCCTGAAAAAAATCCCAAAGGCAAAACTTGTAGGAATATTGTAACCAAATTCCAGAGTTCCCAAACCAAGGAGAAAATATTACAAGCTGCCAGAAAGAAACAATTCAAGTATTGTGGAAATACAATCAGGATAACATAGCACTTATCAGCTATGGGATCAGAGGCATTGGAATAAGATATTTCAGAGGTCAAAGGAGATAGGACTGAACCCAAGAATCACCTACCTAGCAAAACTGAGTATTGCTCTTCAGGGGTAAAAAAATGGAATTTCAAATAAAATAGAGTACTTCCAAGCATTCTTGTTGAAAAGACCAGAGCTGAATAGAAAATTTGACTTTTAGATACAAGAATCAAGAGAAGCATGAAGAGGTAAACAGAAAAAAAGAAACCATAAGAAACTTATTAAAGTTGAACTATTCATATTCCTACACAGAAAGATGATATTTATAAGTCATAAGGCCTTCCTCAGTATTAGGATAGTTAGAGGTTATATATATATATATATGTATATATATATATATATATGTATATATGTATGCATATGTATGTATGTATACATGGGGGGGCACAGGGTGAGCTGAACATGAAGGGATGATATCTAAAAAAGAAAGTTAAGGGTTGAGAAGTATGTACTAGGAGAAAGAGAAAGAGAGAGGTAGAATGTAGTAAATCATCTCACATAAAAGAGGCAAGAAAGCTTTTGCAAAGGAGGGGAAGAAGAGGAAGATGAGAGGAAATAAGTGAGCCTCCCTTTCATTGGATTTGGCTTCAGGAGGGAATAACATACACTCTCAATTGGATATGGAAGTTTATCTTACCCTACAGAAAAGTAGGGGACTGTAGACTGGGGGAAGGGGTAATTAGAAGCAAACATTTTGGTAGAGGGACAGGTCAAAGGAGAGAATTAAATAAATGGAGAATGGGACAGGATAGAGAGAAGTATAGTTAGTCTTTCACAACATCACTGTTATGGAGGTGTTTTGCATGACCACACATGTATAATCTTTCTCAAACTGCTTGTCTTCTCAATGCGGGCAGGTGGGAAGGGGAAAAGGGAGAGAATGTGGAGCTCAAAGTTTTGAAAAATGAATGTTAGAGGTTGTTTTTACATGCAACTAGGAAATAAGATACATAAGCAATGGAATATAGAAATCTATCTTACCCTATAGGAAAATAGAAGGGAAGGGGATGGGGGGATAGAAGGGAGGGCAGATTGCAGTAAAGGGCAATCAGAATACATACTGTCCTGGGGTGGAGGTAGGGAGGTAGGGGTGGAGAGGGAGAAATTTTGAAATTCAAATTTTTATGGAAGTGAATGTTGAAAACTGAAAATAAATAAATTTATATGAAAAAAGTCCTTTCCTGTTCCCTAAATGTACTCCCTCCTCATCTCTGTCTCCATCTCATAGAATTAATTCTTCATTCTTTTCAACACTCAGCTTAAGCCCCATCTCCTAATTAAAGTCTTTCTTGATTCCCCCAACTGTTAGTAAGCACCTTGTATTTACTTATATTCCTTTATTTATTCTGTACAGAGGTTGAGTGACTAATGCTCCTCTTAGCTTCGAGGGGTCTGAGTGGTCATGATTTCTAACCCTTGCTTCTGAGACCCCACTAGTGTACTTCTCACTATCAATAAGTCAGACTCTTTTATCTTCTAGTAGAGGGGGATGGGGTGGTAAAAAAAAAACATTTACTAAATACCTACTACTTGCCAGGCACAATGCTAAGCATTTTACAAATTTCTCATTTATTATCTTTCAGAAGAGAAATCTACTGAGAAAACATAATGAGGAAAGCTGACACAAAGCATTTTCCCCAAATCAGGGCACACTTCTTTGCACAAATAAGGTTCTGGGAAAAGTAACCTCATACTTAAAGCGTAATTGCTGTGAAGGACATGCAAAGAGAATATATGGGATCCAGGGTCACTAGAAGTTGTTTTCTCTCCTGAAGGCCTCATGAAGATTCCCATAAGTGTAGCCTTCTGCCAGGCAGGACATTCACTGCTGGGTCAGCTCTGCTGCTGTTAGGCAGGGCCACACCTCTGCTAAACTGAACTGCCTCTCAGTAGAAGCTGCTGGTGTTCTGTGTGTCTGTGTGTGTGTGTGTGTCTGTCTGTCTGTTTGTCTGTCTGTTTCTGTCTCTCTGTGTGTCTCTGTCTCTGTCTCACTCACTCTTTCTTTGTCACTGTGTTGTGTCTCTCTCTCTGTCTCTGTTTCACTCACTCTCTGTCTCTCTGTGCCTCTGTCTCTGTCTCTGCTGTCTCTGTCTCTTTGTGTGTCTGTCTCTCTGTCTCTGTCTGTCTCTGTCTGTTTCTCTCTCTCATTCCGTGTGTGTGTCTGTCTCTCTGTGTGTTCTCTCTGTCTCTGTCTGTCTCTGCTTCTGCTGTCTCTGTCTCTCTGTCCCTCTCTCTGTCTCTGTCTGCATGTCTGTCGTTCTCCGTGTGTTTCTCTCTATATGTGTGTATTTCTCTCTGTTGCTGTCTGTCTCCGCCCCTGTTGTCTCTCTCTTCTCTCCCCCTTTCTCTCTCTCTCTCTCTCTCTCTCTCTCTCTCTCTGTCTTCTCTCCTGCTCAGGTACTGGTGAAAGGGAAGGCACCAGTTGTTGCCTAGACGATACATCTGCTGCTAGGCTAGGCCAACCAGATATCTCCCCGTAATTTTTCCAGGGCAGACAACTCACAAAAGGAAGCTTAAAGTGGGAAAGAGATGATGGAGACATTACCTGGCAGAGGAGAAGATGTGAATTTTGATGTCCACAATGCTGCTTCCTGATCATGTCCATCCTCAGGTTGCTGCTCAGTCACCTCCCTATCTCTATGGCTATTGCTGCCACCTCTTCTGCACTCTGCTACTGATGGCATTTGCTGGTCTAACTTTTGATGGTGTTTCTGGATCTCCTGAACTCACAAGATCAGTGAGATCAAGAAAGAATAATTACAATGAAAACTGAGATTTCTCAAATACATGGCAGCCAGGGTGGGTAATGTAGTGCATTCCCTCATCCAGCAGCTCAAAGCCTTTCCACTTCATTCACCACCAGGAAAGAAAGAGACTTCCAGATGGACATGTCACATCTTTTATAAGTACCCTCAGTTCCAAGTCAGAACACTTGAGTCATCAGTTCTTCTGACTCTGAAGTAAATTAGAAAATATCTTTATACGTGAGCCACTCATGCCCAGAATTGGAGTCATCACATTCTCCACATGGTTGGATCTGGGTGTGCTCTAAAGGTTGAAACCAAGTAGGGAATATCTGTTCTATTTCAAAGACTGAAACCAGGCATGTTTCATGCATTGTCTCCCATTGTCCAGTTCCCCTACTACACATATTGACATGCAGATTTCATTTCCCACCAGGTTATGCTCCTTTGGACTTCTCCACCATCCCTCTGTACCAGGTATCTTCCCCACCCTCCTCCCTTTTTAAGTTTCTTTTTGTGAGTTGTCTCCCTCTTCCCTCCCTGTAGTAAACTCCCTGAGGGCAGGGACAGTCTTGTTTTTAACTTATATCCCCAGTGCTTAGCACAGAACCTGGCACATAATAGGTATATTTTTATTGACTAGCTAACATTTCATCTCTTCTGGTAGAATGGAACCTCACTGAGAGCAAAGACTTTTTCATTTTTGTCTTGCTATTTTCATTGCCTACCATAGTGCCTCTCATAGAAGGAGCTTAATAAATGCTTGCTTGATTTGTTGATTGATTGATATCCAAGTAGACAAGGTGATAATATTGTCAAAAGCTACATACAGACCAGGAAAGAAGAACCAAGAAAAGGCCCTTGAGATCCCACTGATGACCTTGAAAAGAGTAATTTCGGTCACAAGGCATTTGAAGATGAGAATATGGAAGCAATGTGTAGATGGCTTTCTAGGATTATGGCTGTGAAAAGAAAAAGCAAAACAATTATTTGAAGGGATAGTATAGTCAAGTGAAGGGCTTTTAGATTGGGGGGGTTGTTGGGGGGTTTTGAAGATAAGAAAAATTGGGGCACCTTTGCTGTCATTAGGGAAAGAGCCAATGCATGAGGGGAGGGGAGGGGAGGGAAGCAAGCATCCCAGGAAGACCAGACAATATGAGATAAAGAACACAAGTAGAAGGGCTGGCATTAGCAAGAAGGATTAGCTCTCTGTGAGATGCTGGAATGGAAGAGGAGAAAATGGGTCACAATACAAAGTAGTCTCAAGGTACAGAACAGGGGAAAAGAGAGAGCTCATAGAAGTCAGCCTCTGTTTCTCAATAAAGTAGATGTAACAAATAGGAGGCTTGGGGAGGGGAGTAAAGGTTCAGAGTGATATCAGTTGGGAATCTGTTAGTGAGCTAATTAGGGAAGCACACGAGGATTACATTTAAACAAATGAGAAACTAAATAAGAGAAGACAACTTAAATCTCATTTCCAGTAAAATTGGTTTACTTTTCTCTACAAGTGTTCAACAGTACTCAAGTAAGAGGAAAGAAGGGGAATAGTAGAGGTAAAGTTGGGGTTCAGTGATAAGATAAGTAATTCAAAGATAGAGAATAGCACACGGCTGAACTTTACCATAGAGTAACAACTACCAGCTAAGGGATATGAAGGCAGAAAAGTGCTCTTTATTTTATAGATAAGGAAACTGAGGCTCATAGCAGGGGAATGACTTGTCCAAAGTCACAGGGTCATAAAAGACAAAACCAGGATTTGAGTCCAGGTTCTCTGACTAAATCCAGTGTTCCTTGATTACCCACTCCAGCACTTTCTTAAAAGATCATTCCTCTTACATGTAAATAAGACTGATTCTAAAATAGATCTGACCTTGTTCATCATACAATGGTGGTGTCTCCTGCATCACAAGTCAGTATTTAAAACTTTTATCATGTTACTTGAGTTATCAGATGGAGTGAATGTTCCTGGGATGTCTAAAGTACCCTATCAGTTATTTCTCAAACATACAGAGAACTGAGTCAAATTTATAAATTTATAAAAAAATTTATAAAAATAGTCATTCCACAACTGATCAGAAGCTACAATCAGTTTTCAGATGAAGTAATCAAAGCTATCTATAGCCATGTGAAAAAATATTCTAACTCACTATTGATTACAGAAATGCAAATTAAAACAATTCTGAAGTACTACCTTATATCTATTAGACTGGCTAATAGATCAGAAAAGGTAAAAGATAAATGTTGGAAGGGATGTGGGAAAAATGAGATATCAATGCACTGTTGGTGGAGATTTGAACTGATTTAACCATTCTGTAAAGCAATTTGGAACTATGCATACCCTTTGAACTAGTAATACCATTAGTAGTTCTACATTCCAAAAGACATAAAATACTCTCAGAAAAATCTGGGAAGACTTGCATAGGCTGATGCAAAGTGAAATGTACTGTGTACAAAGTACAGCAATATTGTAAGACAATTACCTGTGACTTAGTTATTCTCAGCAATAATCTATGATCCAAGACAACTCTGAAGGACTTATGATGAAAAATGCCATTCATCCCCAGAGAAAACCTGGTGGTATCTGAATACAGATTGAAACACACTTTTTAACTTTATTTTTCTTGAGTGTTTTGTCTACATTTTCTTTCACAATGTGATTATTCTGGATATGTTTTACATAACTACATATGTATAACCTATATCAAATTCCTTGCCTTCTCAATGAGGGGTAAGGGGTGTGAGAAGAGAAGAAGAAAGAGAACTTGTGAATCAATGCTTTAAAAAATGAATGTTGAAAAGCAGAAAATAAAATACTAAATTTAAAAATAGCAGACTAAAAATCATTGAATTCAAGATGGAGAGTTCCTCAAAAAAAAAAAAAACTCTTATCAGTCACATGTGAATAGTGAAGTCATAAGAATGAAATGCTGGTCAGCAAAATACCTTGGGGTCATCTTTCAAGATGGGGATACAGTTTTAATCATAGTTAATTAAGGTTTCCAATTTTCAAGTCCTCTCTTTTCAGCAGGAATTCAGCAGGCTAGAATTCCTGAAATATACCCCCACAACCAAGAGTAGCAACCTAAAGAACCTAGTATTAGGGGAGGCAGAGCCAAGATGGTGGAGTAGAAGGATGGATCTGCTATGGCTCTCCCCCAAAGTTCATAAAATACCTGCAAAAATGACTCCAAACAAATTCTAGATCAGCAGAAGCCACAAAACGACAGAGTGAAAGAGATTTCCAGCCCTAGCCTAAAGACCCTAGGGGAATCAAGCAGCTGATCTGAATCGCAGCCCTGAGTGGCAGCCCTGGGGTAAGGAGGAGTGCTGGCATGGTGGAGCTGTTGTGGCTGTGGAGAGGGAGCCCTGCTCACAGATCCTGGGCAGAAAAGCTTGTGGTTGCTGCCAGACCACAGTGCAGGCCAGGAGAAGAGTAAACTCCTCTCCCTTGAATGTTCCACCTTAGAGGAACTGAGAACTTACAGGTCCCTTGACTATACCCTCCACTTGACAAAGGACTCAAAAGTCAAGTAACTGACTGGGGAAATGCCCAAAAAAGGGGGAAAAAATAAGACTATAGAAAGCTACTTTCTTGATGAACAGGTATTTTCCTCCATCCTTTTGGATAAGGAAGAACAAAGCATGCCATTAGAGGAAGACATCAAAGTCAAGACTTCTTCATCTAAAACCTCCAAAATAATTTGAAATGGTCTCAGCCCATGGAAGAGCTCAAAAAGGATTTTAAAAATCAAGTAAGAGAGAGGGAGGAAAAATTGGGAAGAGAAATGAGAGTGATACAAGAAAATCATGAAAAGCAAGTCAACAGCTTGCTAAAGGAGATCCAAAAGATGCTAAAGAAAATAACACCTTTAAAAATAGACTAACCCAAATGGCAAAAGATGTCCAAAAAGCCAGTGAGAAGAAAAATGCTTTAAAAAGCAGAATTAGGCTCAGATTGAATCCAGCTCAGACTCTGCCTAGCTGGGATTCTATCAGGCCCACTTATATTCACAAGCATTACAAATGCTTAGGCTCCTTAAGAGACAACCCAATTTGGCGAATCTTTAATCCAAGGTATTTGCCTTTGGGCTGTCTTTTACAAAACTGGAAAAAATTTAACTTCTCTAAAGACCTTAAAAAGAAAAAGTTGATATTCTTTTGCAACACATTTTGGCCTCAGTATCACCTGGAGGACAACAAAGTGTGGCCCATATTTGGGACCTTAAAATCTAATATCCTTTCACAGTTACAATTATATTGCTTCCAAAAGGAAAAATGGATAGAAATACCTTACATAAGGGCCTTTGTCAAACTCTCTCAGGACCCCATTCTCAGAAAAGATTGTAAGATGCTTGTAACTAGCGCCATCCCATAAAAGGGAAATGGGGGTGAATTGGATGTTTTGGATGACCCCCTGTTTTTGGCTCCTAGGGTCTCAGCCTCACTTCCTCCCCTATCTCTGTTTGCAATCCCCGCTCAGTTCCCAGCCATAGGGCTTGCTGAGGTGCCTCCCTCTGCAGCCTCTCTTTCTGGGTCAACACTCACTCTGGTCTCAGGCCCCACCCCCAAGGCAGTCTCTACAGTATCACTGCCTGTAACCCACCCGTCCTTGGGGACTCTACTTCAGTCCCCAACTATGAGTCTTGCTTGGGTGCCTCCCTCTGCAGTCCCCCTTGCTGAGGCAACATTCACTCAGTCCTTAGGCCCGCTCCTGGGGCATCTCCCCCTTTGATCCCTACTCTTCCTCAGGCACCAGCAGATCTTTCCCCTTGCCAGCCAAATCCCCTGGCCCTGCAGCCTAATCCAGTTCAGCCGGCATTCCCCAGCCCCTCCCTCACAAGAAGTGGGACTTTCTATCTCCTTCCACAAGCCCCTGTCCCCACTGGGCTGTCTGGACTGTTTCCCTTGAGAGAGGCACCCACCCAACCCAGTGGGACAACTAGGGTGCAGGTTCCACTCTCTCTTTCGGATCTCACCCAGATTAAAGAAAACCTGGGGAGATACTCGGAAGACCCCACTAGGTTCACTGAGGGTTTTAGGGACATATCCCTACAATTTGAACTTTCTTGGAAGGATCTGCATATTCTTTTCTCTGTGTGTTGTACCATTAAGGAGAAGGGGAGAATTTGGGAACATGCCCCAAAATTTGGGGATCATATGGCTAGCAATAATCCCATAAAATACCCCCCAGGAACAGCTGCTGTTCCCACGAGTGACCCCAGATGGGACTATCAAAAGAGTGAGGACAGGGAAAAGAGAGATTTTATGGTAATTTGCCTGTTAGAAGGCCTAAAAACTGCATTTCAAAAACAAGTAAATTTTCAAAAAATTAGGGAAATTACTCAGGGAGAAAAGGAAAACCCTGCCCTTTTTCAAAACAGGCTAGTAGAAGCTATTAAAAAGCATACAAATTTGGATCCTGACTCCATAGAAGGGGTAGTAATCCTTAGCATGTATTTTATTAATCAGACTGCCCCAGATATTCGGAGGAAACTGCAGAAATTGGCAATGGGACCCCAAACACCTCAGGCCCAGTTACTGGAGATGGCCTTTGGAGTCTTTAACAGAGACCTCGTTGCAGCAGAGGAAAGAGAACAAAGGAGAAGGGCCAGGGCCAGGGAGCATGCTCAATTCTTGGCTGTTGCCTTGGCCAGGAAAAGACCCAGGGAGCACCCCTCCAGGGCACCCCCTTGGAGGAAGGCTGGCTACTTGGGCAGTGGGGAAACCTGCTTTCATTGCCACAAGAAGGGTCACTGGTCCAAGGAGTGCCCCTCCAGGGTGCCCCCCCAGAGGGGGCCCCAGAAACCAACGCCTGTGGAACCGTGCCCATGTGACCAGAAGGGACATTGGAGGAAAGATTGTCCCTCAGGTTGGAAAAGTGGTGGAGCTGCCCCCCAGTACCCAGTCCTCCAGTCTTCTCAAGACTTGGAACATCGGAAAAGCCTGGATGCTGGCAGTGCTCCCACTTTCTCCACCTCTCTCACCAAGCCCTGGGCAAAAACGAAGGCTGAAGGTAAGGTTACCCACTTTAACATGGCTAAATTCTCTGCTTTAACCAGTCACTCTGGCCCTACTGGTCCCTTGACCCCTCGGGTCATAGGCATTGAAGGGAAAACTAAGGAATGTCTCCAGACACATCCCCTCCCCAGCCAGCTTGAGAATCTGTTGTTTAAGCACTCCTTCCTTATGCCCTCCTCTGACCCTGCCCCCTTGTTGGGAAGGGACCTGATGGTGAAATTGGGAAGCCAATTTTCTCTAGTTAAACCTCCCATCTCCCTTTTGCCTCTGTTTACTATGTCTTCCTTGGTTTGCTTGAGAGTGTGGGAGACAGTCAGGCCAAATATTTGGGACGCTGGAATTCCAGAGAGAGCTACTTCTGCCATGCCAGCCACTGTTAGTCTCCCAGATCCTAAAGTGCTCCCCCAACTCAGCCAGCATCTGATTAAGACTGAGACCTGGGAAGGACTACAACCTTTAATTGAAAAATTCCTTAAGTATAGAATCTTTGTCCCTTGTTCATCTCCTTGCAACCCTGCAACCCTTCCCACAAAAAGGCCTAATGGAGAATACTTTTTTGCTTTTGAATGTACTTTTCCCAGGGAATCAAGTCCATATCAGCTAACATGGACAGTCTTGCCCCAAGGGATTCGAGATAACCCTCATTTATATGGCCAGGCTTTGGGAAGGGATCTGAAACTAAAAGGCAGTAGCTCAATTCAGCATGTGCATGATAGTCTTATTTGTAGCTCCACCCAGGTAGGTTCTTTGGCTGCTGCCACAGAAGCCCTTAATTTCTTCAGCATTTGAGGCTATAGGGTCTCTTTGAACAAAGTCCAGATAGCATACCAGTCCATTAACTATCTGGGCCCTGAACTCAAGCCCACCTCCTCTCTCTCCTTAACCTCTGAGAGAAAAAGGACAATCCTGTCTATCCCTGCTCCAGACAGTAAGAAGCAAGTTCGAGTGTTTTTTGTCATGACTGGATTTTGTAGACTCTGGATTCCTAATTTTGGTTTGATTGCTAAACCCCTTATGACCCTACTCAGGGCATTGACTCAGACCAGGCTGAAGTTTTTGAGACTCTTAAAACTAATTTGATCACCAACCCATCACTAGACCTACCCAATCTGGGAAAACCTTTCACTATGTATGTTGGTGAAAGGAGAGGATAGGCTTTGGGAGTCTTAACCCATTCCTTAGGACCTGACCCCAGGCCAGTTGATGTTTTTATTTACTCAAAATATGCTTTCCTTGTTCTACTTACCAATGGAGCAATCTGGAAAGAAAGGGGATATCTGACAGAAAAAAACTCCCCTATCAAACATGCCCTTCTATGTTTTGGCCTTGCCATAGTCATCTTTAATTCTCTCCAGAGAAATTATCTTTATGCCAGGGAAATTGTCTTTTCTTTATACTCCTTTTATACCTGTTTGGTGTGTGTTTGCCTAACCTCCTTGCCAGGTTTATCTTTTCCAGAGTGAAAACCATCAACTTCCAGATGACAGCCCAGGCTATATAGCAACCTCTGTCTGAATCCAAGGTCTCCACTCCAGCCCACTGGACCTGGCACCGCCCAGGTTCTGAACCCTTGAACAGCACCCATCAAGACAGGGACAGCTCTATACCTCTTGCCAGCAGGAAGCAGTTTCAGAAGCTGAGACCTTCATCCTTTACACCAAAAGAATTTGGATTCAATCTGTTTGAGGGGGGAATGATGGGGTTCAGACTCTGGGAGCCTCCTTGAGCTCCCCTTGAATCTTCCCACTTAATCTGGCCTTTCTTACTCAAATCCAATCTTCCCATTTGTTCAGGTAGTCTCTGGTTGCTCATCAAGATCTGTATTCATTCCCATACTTCCCCTATCAAGATCTCTGGATTGCCCCACCTGCTTCCCACCCAAACCCTCCATTGTCTAATATCTCCTGATAGCCTCCAGCTGTTTCCAGCCTTTGACCCTCCTTGGATTCCCTCCTTGGACTTCTCCTCAAGACCCTTCCTAAACCCCTCCTCCTTTTACCCTATACTACCAGACCACCCCCCCAGATCCCTCCTATACTCTTTTCTGTATTTAAGTTCTATCTTGCCTTCATGAAGGCGCTCAGATTCAATCCAGCTCAGACTCTGTCTAGCTGGGATTCTATCTGGCCCGCTTGTGAATACAAGCGTTACAAAAGCTTAGGCTCCTTAAGAGGCAACCCAATTTGGTGAATTCTTAATAAACTTTGTTTTCTTTGGCTTTAAAAATAAATAAATAAAAAATAAAAAAAAATAAAAAGCAGAATTAGTCAAATGGAAAAGGAGATTCAGCCAAATGGCGGAGTAGAAAGACGCACATACACATAGCTCTGAACCCACAACCCATAGAATGGCTACAGAGAAGTAACTCACGGCGAATTCCGCACCCAGAGGCCACGGAACATTGGAGCGAGGGAGATTTCTGTTCCAGAGAGACCTGCAAACCTCTCGCGGGGGGGTCCTTCGCGCTGCGGACTGGGCGCTGGGACTGGGAGCTGAGTGCAGCCCTGCCGCGGCGGCGGCACCGAGAGGAAAAGATCCGAGCAGGCTTCACAGACAGGATCTCCAGCGGCCACGCGGGTCCCTCCACCCACAGAGGGATCTGCAAGCCTCTCGCAAAAGGTCCGTCGCGCTGCAGACGCAAAGCCCAACCCAGACCTGCTACGGCCACGGCTGCGGCACCGAGAGAAACAGATCCGAGCAGGCTTCAGGGACGGGATCTCCAGCGGCCGCACAAGTCCCTCCACCCACAGGTGACAGGGGTGGGTGAGAGAGTCTCTTTGGCGGGTCGAGAGGGGAATGGGGTGCCCCCATAATTCAGGCCCCCCCCCGGGAGGTAGAAGCTGAGAGGCCGCTGCAGACAGGGGCTCCCCAAGCGGGCGGGAGCCTGAATCCATTGCGGAAGGTCTGTGCATAAACCCCCTGAGGGAACTGAGCCTGAGAGGTGGCCCTGCCCCTACCTCAGCACCAGAACATAATCTCATACTGAATAGCAGCCCTGCCCCCGCCAAAAGCCCTGAGGCTGGAAGCAGCATTTGAATCTCAGACCACAAACACGGGCTGGGAGGATCAGGAGGTGAGGTGGGTGTGAGGAAAATATTCAGAGGTCAAGTCACTGGCTGGGAAAATGCCCAGAAAAGGGAAAAGAAATAAGACTATAGAAGGTTACTTTCTTGGCGAACAGGCATTTCCTCCCTTCCTTTCTGATGAGGAAGAACAATGCTTACCATCAGGCAAAGACACAGAAATCAAGGCTTCTGTGTCCCAGCCCACCCAATGGGCTCAGGCCATGGAAGAGCTCAAAAAGAATTTTGAAAATCAAGTTAGAGAGGTGGAGGAAAAGCTGGGAAGAGAAATGAGAGACATGAAGTCAAAACATGAACAGCAGATCAGCTCCCTGCTAAGGGAGACCCAAAAAAATGTTGAAGAAATTAACACCTTGAAAACTAGCCTAACTCAATTGGCAAAAGAGGTTCAAAAAGCCAATGAGGAGAAGAATGCTTTCAAAAGCAGAATTAGCCAAATGGAAAAGGAGATTCAAAAGCTCACTGAAGAAAATAGTTCTTTCAAAATTAGAATGGCACAGATGGAGGCTAATGACTTTTTGCAAAACCAAGAAATCACAGAACAAAGAGAGAAGAATGGAAAAATGGAAGATAATGTGAAATATCTCATTGGAAAAACAACAGACCTGGAAAATAGATTCAGGAGAGACAATTTAAAAATTTTGGGACTACCTGAAAGCCATGATCAAAAGAAGAGCCTAGACATCATCTTTCATGAAATTATCAAGGAAAACTGCCCTGAGATTCTAGAACCAGAGGGCAAAATAAATATTCAAGGAATCCACAGAACACCATCTGAAAGAGATCCAAAAAGAGAAACTCCGAGGAACATTGTGGCCAAATTCCAGAGTTCCCAGGTCAAGGAGAAAATACTGCAGGCAGCTAGAAAGAAACAATTCAAGTATTGTGGAAATACAATCAGGATAACACAAGATCTAGCAGCCTCTACATTAAGGGATCGAAGGGCATGGAACAGTATATTCCAGAAGTCAAAGGAACTAGGACTAAAACCAAGAATCACCTACCCAGCAAAACTGACTATAATACTTCAGGGGAAAAAATGGTCTTTCAATGAAATAGAGGATTTTCAAGTATTCTTGATGAAAAGACCAGAGCTGAAAAGAAAATTTGAGTTTCAAACACAAGAATGAAGAGAACCATGAAAAGGTGAACAGCAAAGTGAAGTCATAAGGGACTTACTAAAGCTGAACTGTTTACATTCCTACATGGAAAGACAATATTTGTAACTCTTGAAACATTTCAGTATCTGGGTACTGGGTGGGATTACACATGCACACACGCTCACATACATAGAGACAGAGTGAATTGAATAGGATGGGATCATATCTTTAAAACAAAATGAAATCAAGCAGTGAGAGAGAAATATATTGGGAAGAGAAAGGGAGAAATTGAATGGGGCAAATTATCTCTCATAAAAGAGGCAATCGAAAGACTCATTAGTGGAGGGATAAAGAGGGGAGGTGAGAAAAAACATGAAGTCTACTCTCATCACATTCCACTAAAGAAAAGAATAAAGTGCACACTCATTTTGGTAGGAAAACCTATCTCACAATACAGGAAAGTGGGGGATAAGGGGACAAGCAGGGTGGGGGGGATGATAGAAGGGAGGGCATGAGGAGGAGAGTGCAATTCGAGGTCGACACTCATGGGGAGGGATAGGATCAAAAGAGAATAGAAGTAATGGGGGACAGGATAGGATGGAGGGAAATATAGTTAGTCCTATACAACACAACTATTATGGAAGTCTTTTGCAAAACTACACAGATATGGCCTATATTGAATTGCTTGCCTTCCAAAGGGAAGGGGTGGGGAGGGAGGGAGGAAGAGAAGTTGGAACTCAAAGTGTTAGGATCAACTGTCGAGTAATGTTCTTGCCACTAGGAAATAAGAAAAACAGGTAAAGGGGTATAGAAAGCTATCTGCCCCTACAAGACAAAAGAGAAGATGGAGACAAGGGCAGAGAGGGATGATAGAAGAGAGAGCAGATTGGTCATAGGGGCAATTAGAATGCTTGGTGTTTGGGGGGGGAGGGGATAAAAGGGGAGAAAATTTGTAACCCAAAATTTTGTGAAAATGAATGTTAAAAGTTAAATAAATAAATTTAATAATAAAAAAAATTAAAAAAAAAAGAAAAGGAGATTCAAAAGCTCACTGAAGAAAATAGTTTTTTTAAAAATTAGAATGGAACAGATGGAGGCTAATGACTTTATGAGAAACCAAGAAATCACAAAATAAAACCAAAAGAATGACAAAATGGAAGATAATGTGAAATATCTCATTGGAAAAACAACTGACCTAGAAAATAAATCCAGGAGAGACAATTTAAAAATTATGGGACTAGATGAAAGCCATGATCAAAAAAAGAGCCTAGACATCATCTTTCATGAAATTGTCAAGGAAAACTGCCCTGAGATTCTAGAACCAGAGGGCAAAATAAATGTTGAATGAATCCACCAATCATCTCCTGAAAGAGATTCAAAAAGAACAACTCCTAGGAATATTGTAGCCAGTTTCCAGAGTTCCCAGGTCAAGGAGAAAATATTGCAATCAGCCAGAATGAAACAGTTTGAGTATTGTGGAAATACAATCAGGATAACACAAGATCTAGCAGCTTCTACATTAAGGAATCAAAGTGCTTGGAATTTGATATTCCAGAAGCCAAAGGAAGTAGGATTAAAACCAAGAATCTCCTACCCAGCAAAACTAAGTATAATTTTTCAGGGGGAAAAATGGTCATTCAGTGAAATAGAGGACTTTCAATCATTCTTGATGAAAAGACCAGAGTTGAATAGAAAATTTGACTTTCAAACACAAGAATCAAGAGAAGCATAAAAAGGTAACAGGAAAGAGAAATTGTAAGGGTCTTACTAAAGTTGAACTGTTTACATTCCTACATGGAAAGATAATATTTATAACTCTTGAGACTTTTCTCAGTATTTCAGTAGTTGGAGGAATTATATACATATAGATAGAGGGCACAGGATGAGTTGAATAGGAAGGGATTGCCAGGCCTAGAGGCCTGTGGGCTACCCGAGTCTTACCTTACCTCTATCGGAGGTCTTCGGCTGGCCAAACCGGATACTCTTATGAGAGAAGAGACCTATCAGAGTCGAACAATGGTTGAGCTTTATTCAGGGTTCTGGTTACAAGTGCAGGGGAATTCTTCCTTAGGAGGGAGAGAGAAAGATCTCCCAAGGAGGCAAAGATCTTACAATAAGAGATTGGAAGTAGAAGTGTAAGTGGGGAGAGAGGGGGAGGGGAGAGCGGAGAGAGGAAAAGCGGAGCCTTCTGTCCTCACCCATGGCCCCTCCGCCCAAGAGAACTTTCAGGCTTTCCTGACTCCAATTAAGCTCTCCAGCCGCATAGTTTGCATCTGAATACCATGCCTGTTAGGTAACAATGGGTGTGCCCAGATCCGGGACAATCTCGAGGGCGGGGAGAGCTCTCTCCCATCACGTTTCTCACGGGAAGAGGCGGAAATACACAAGATAGCTCGGTCTCCTCCTCGATTCCCTGTTGTTATTATGGGGGGCCTCGTGAGAACTCTAAGATTTAGAAGTTCCCACTTTTACCCGCCCGAGACTGTCCACATGGAATTGAGCTTCCATCCCCAGCAAGGGATGTTATCTAAAAAAATAAAATTAAGGAATGAGAGAGGAATATATTGAAAGGAAAACAAGAGAAATGGAATGGGGCAAATTATCTCTCATAAAAGAGGGAAGAAAAATCTTTTTCAGCGGAGGGGGAAGGGAGGAAGTGAGAGGGAAAAAGTGAAGCTTACTCTCATCACATTTGGCTTAAGGAGGGAATAACACACTCAATTTTGTATGAAAATCTATCTTACACTACAGAAAAGTAGGAGATAAGTGGGCTGTGAAGGGGGGAATGATAGAAGGGAGGACAAATGGAAGGAGGGGGTAATTAGAAGTAAACACTTTTGGGGAGGGACAAGGACAAAAGAGAGAATAAAATAAATGGGGGACAGGATAGGATGGAGGGAAATATAGGTAGCCTTTTCCACCATGTCTATTATGGAAGTCTTTTGCATAACTACACATCTATAGCCTGTATTGAATTGCTTGCCTTCACAGTGGGAATGTGTGAGGAGGGAGGGAGGGAGGCAGGGAAGGAGGGAGAGAAGTTGGAACTCAAAGATTTAGGAATGAATGTTGTATTTTTGCATTCAAATGGGACATAAAAAATACAGGTCATGGCGTATAGAAATCTATCTTGCCCTACAAGAAAAGAGAGAAGATGGGGATAAGGGAAGGGAGGGGCATGATAGAAGAAAGGGCAGATTGGGGGAAGGGGTAATCAGAATGCATGGTGTCAGGCTAGGGGGAGGGGAGAGATGTTGTGCAAATGAACGTTGAAAACTAAAAATACATAAATAAATTTTAAAAAAAGAAAAAAAGAAGTATACCTACCCTGAATTCCCACATCTCTTGGAACTAAATGTCAGTTTCTTACTCAAGAGCAATACATGAATGAAGTTATTCACCAAATACAACTAAATAGAAAAACAAAGGACAAAGAAGTCCATATCACTTTTCTCTCCCTGTTCAACTAGAAACTACAATAAAATAGATAAATAAAAGTTTGTTTTTGCTTTTTTAAAAAAAGAACCTAGTGTCTGGGTAATTCTATTTCCAGAATCAAGGATGAAAAATAGTTCTCTTTAATTATGACTTATCAAATGACAGTTTCTTGGTCCCATCAGTCATAGAATAAGATTGAAAAACAGCCTCTATTCCTGGGAAAGTGTTTAATCATGGCCATATAAAAATGTGTCATAGGAATATAGGAAGGATCTGTTATTTCTCCAGTAAGGGGAACTGCCCGGTATGGGAATTCCACCCACCAACACAGATGGCAGTCCTTCTATGATTCAGTAGATCAATCCTAGGGAATTGCTTGAGTGAAAGTCAGAGTTTCAGTTTAAGTGGCCCATGGTCATTCAATTAGCAGGTATCAGAAGCAACACTTAAATCAAAGTCTTCTTCACTCCAAGCACAACAATATATGCACTATAACATTCTGCCTATAAGTAGGCATTGCCCTGTACAAACCATTCAGAATCCTCAGCATCTTCTATAAGTGGTTTGCCATTTCCTTCTTTGCCTATTTTATAGATGAGGAAACTGAGGCAAATAGAGGTTAAGGGACTTGTCCAGGGTCACACAGCTAGTAAGTCTCTGAGGCTAGATTTGAACTCATAAAGATGAGTTCCTGACTCTAGGCCTGGTGCTCTGAGTCCTATGGCACCACCTAGCTGCCTCCCATAATCAATATATCGCACTTTAGTTAGTAAATAACCCTCATGAAAAGCAGATTCAATGCCTCCTTGTCTATTTCAATTTTGTTTAATGAGCAAAATAATTATTTCCTCCTCTAGATCTATTACACCGAGAGAGTTGTAATTACAAAAACAATTTGTATTCATGTTGGGTAGTTCAAAACCTGACTGGACATGATGTGAACAACTCACCCTCCAAAGTCTTTTCTTAAGAACCATTTGTATGGCGTGGAATATGCCTTCAAGGGTTAAACACAATGAATGGGAGGATAGCTTGAATTTCACAAGAAGGCAAGCATCTGTGTATCTTTGAGGAAAAGCAAACCCCAAAGCTGAGAAGAAACCAAAATGTGTGCAAAATTTGGTTTTACTTCATTGCAAAGCAAACAGAAAGGGTGCCACAAATTTAATAACACCACATAAGACTCATTCACCAACAGTTCCATTTCACCAAATTACATTAAAAGTTATAGAAGAATTGCTTGTGGGAAAACTAAGCAGACAGTTGAATACTCAAGAGGAGAAGGATTGTTCTTTCTGAAACTCAATAAAAGTAGCTGAAACAATAGCTCAGGACCCTGGGAAAGTATTATTCAGTGCTATGTAAGGAGGTGTTGCTCCATACAAAACCAACAGAATCATTCCCAGAGATCCATTACATCTGAATGGCATCTTAGGATAGATGTAGCACAATTCCTGATAAAGCATCTCAACAATTGTGAGGGACTGGTTTTAAATTTCAGCTCAATCCAATTAACATTATTAATCAATTAGCAGATGCTAGGCACTGTGCTAGGTACTAGGGATACAAGGCAAAATGAAACAACCCCTATTGAGGTGGGTGGGGGAAATTATACACAAAGAAGGAAATAACAGAGCAATCCAAAATAGCTTCAATAAGGGGAGGGATCTAACAACCTCAAGGTATCAGGCAAGTTGTCTGAGGCATCTGAGTATACTTTAAAGGCATTTAGGACTCTGAGGTACAAGAAGTGAGAGGTAGAATGGCATGTATAGGTACAAGCTAGCAGATCAGTTTGACTAAAATGGGGAATTCGGGAAGGGAAATTACATGACTAAGACTGAAAAGGTTGGGAGGAACCAGATCATGGAATGTTTTGAATGCCAGGATTTTGTATTCTATTGTAGAAGTAATAGGATATCACTGAAGATTTCTGTGTCTGATCTATTTCAGAATATCAATTCAGTGGCTGAGAGACAGATGAATTGGAAAGGGAAGAGACTGTTGCAATGGTCCAGGCAAGAAGTGATGAGGTCATGAATAGAGAGGAGGTATGTGAGTGGAAGAGGAGATATGAGAGAAAAATTGTACTGGAACAATCAAGAATTTGCATCTCATTGTATATGGGGTTGAGGGAGAGGCAACTTCTCTACTATCAGAGAAATAATATCTTTGCTCTCCAATAGGTCAGAGAATGTGCACCTTTCCTTTCAATGGGAAGCAGACCTAATGGTCAAGGCTAAGAGTTAGAGACAACAGACAAGTTCTCTTTCTTATATAATGAATTCTTAAGTACTTGGCTAAGATGCAGCAAGCTGTAATGGTTCTATCCCTCAAGGCTAAGAATGCTTGAGGCAAGCTCCACTTTTGACACAAACTAGCTCTATGACACTGGACAAATTGCCTAACCTCTCCAGCCCCTAGACTACTTTCTTCTTTTTTACTGAGTTACAAAGCAAGAACTGGCCTAAACTGATAAAGGAAACTTCCCCACAAGGTGTACTCTTACAATAAAATCATAAGTCCAATTTTTTAAAGGTCTTAAGAAAAAATAAAAATTTCCAGGGATCTAAAATGTAAATGTCCACAGGACAATTACTAGTCCCTCCACGCTCAACAGTAATACATGGGGTATATTAAGGCCCAACAAGATGTGGGGTAAGGAACCTTTCAGAAAACAAGTTTATACATAAGTATATTTTGTTTATGGGGAGGTGAGACATAAAGATAAGCACCATCTATTTATAGTTAACTGCTTTCCCAAATGTCCTTGTTCCCATACCTAGCTATCAAAATGGCTACTCTGGATTCAACAGAGTCAAGGCACTTCGAGGTATGAAATGTAGTGGGCTATATAGTACCTAACTGAAATGAATATGAACCCTTAGGGTTCATTCATCTTGAGAAATTGATACTGATTAACAGTTCATACAACATGAGGACTCTCTTTCTAAACTGAATTTCAGGCTTTTGAGAAAACCTTTAGCCCTAGAGAATTGAGTTTCTTTCTATGAACACTGAGGGGTGAGGAAGGAGGAAAAATTTTGAGGTATGAGAGTAGCAAAGAACATGGACAGTCATAACTAGGGTTGAGTATCTGGGATTTTATTCAGGGCACCAAAATTGAGAGGGCACTGATAGTACTTACATGCCTTCAGAAGTTCTAGAAATAATTGAGCTTAGCACTTAGTTATCAAGACTCATTAGTTACAACAAGAAGCTACTAGATAGTAGAGGTTCCCACTCCCTACCTCCCCCAGCAACTGCATCAGGAATAGGTGCCTTATTGCCATGGTCTTTCCCTGATCTATATGACCTCTCCAGAAGCCTTGAAGTGTCCTGAGCTTTTCCCCATGCAGTTGATATCCTGAGAACTCTTCCTTCAACCTAACCTATCTTTAAAAGTTGATATGTGGGAAGATTTATATGAACTGACACAATGTGAAGTGAGCAGAACCAGGAGAACATTGTATAAAGTCACAGCAACACTGTGCAATAATCAACTATGAATGACTTAGCTGTTCTCAGCAACACATGATCCAAGACAATTCCAAAGAACTCATGATGGAATGCTATCCACATCCAGAGAAAGAACTGATGGAGTCTGAATGCAGATAGAGGAATACTATTTTCACTTTCCTTACTTTTTCCTGTTTTTCCCCTTTTGGTCTATTTTTTCTTTCATACCATGACTAAGATAGAAATATAATTTTAGACATGATTTAGATATAGAAATATGTTTTAAACGATTGCACAGATATAATCTATATCAAATTGCTTACTGTTTTAGGTAACAGAAAGAAGAGAAGGAGAAAATGTGGAACTCAAATATTTTTTAAATGAATGTTAAAAATTATCTTTACATGTAATTGGATAGAAAACAAAATATGATTTTTAAAAAGAGTAAAAGAGAATTTAAAAAGATGATTTAAGGACATATTATCTACCACTTGAAACAGGTGAATTTAATTAATCTTTCCTCAAGTACCAGAATTTCTAGAGATGATTCTGGGCATAACCAGATACCAATAGTCTGAGATGGCTTGGTAGCCCACCTAGCCTTTGCCAAAATTGCCTGAGAACTCAATTATCTGAAAGAAAAAGGTTTATTTCTATCCTCACTAAGTTGGTATTCAATAAGTTTAATGCTCCCTCTCTGTTTCCCATTCTAGAGGTGGATTAATTAATTTCTGCATTCTATTTTATGGAATGCCTATGAAGAGGGAGAAATAGTTTACAGAGCTTCTTTATCTTCTGCTGTGGTTTTTCTCCAACCATGCCCTGCCAGACCATAATTAGGACTTTTGCCATAGGGTTGAAGGACAGAATGGGGCTGTGGTGTTTTTGGAAGTAAAATCCTGACATCTCATGTCATTGCTAAGGAAAGGGCAATTTTAAGAAAATAAGTCTCTCAGCTTTATCCATCAGAGAAAGGAAAGTAATAAGAGGAAGAGTGGGAAGGAGAAGGAACAAAAACACATGCAGATCTCTGGAATCAGCCCGAAATGAGCCCGTGACTCACTACACCCAGCTGAAACCTTTTTAGCCTAAGCAAGGAAGCCAGGAACCCTGCTTTCCTGTCTCTGGGCCACTGCTGACTCACTGGGTGGTCCCGAGCAAGTCATGGCCTCCCTTGGCTAGTCATTTCTTGATCTCCAAAAGGCATATAAATGAGTGTTCCCTGTGTTCCCTGACCATCTCTTCTCATAGATGGTGCTCAGATTAATGAGCTTGTTTGGGGAAGAGACTCTTTGAGCTTGCATCAAAGCTTCTGTGTAAGTACAATGTTTTATTATGAACAATAATAAGGGAGCCTAATCGTCCAGTGACTGTGGAGTAAATCATTCCTCATTTGTAAATGCTTAAAGACTTGCAGGACCCAAGGGTATTATTTGGTACAACAGAAGCATGCACTAAATGACACCCTAGGGGTCCTAAAAGAGTTCATGGATCTCGGAAATGTAAGTAATTTACCCCCAACTCACAGGAGGCTTAGGCCCATTATTATCAACATGAAATAACTGTTCATTTTCTGTAGGGACATTAACCTGGAAAGGCCCATTGGGTCCCATTGGCTTCTTCCAATGCACCAAAGGTGAGGTGGCTCAGAGCGTAATTGAAAAGAATGACTCCAAATTTGAATATTTCATCCTTGTAATTGACTAAGGAAGATCATTTGTGGTCATCTCTGATTGCCAATCCTTCCAGTATTAACTTTCTCAGCAAATCCAACACATCTATCCCAATTTGGTGCCCTTCTTTCTGAAAGCTACTTGTCATCCTTCAGCCTTCCATCAAACCACTCCATTGTTTTTCACATCAATTTGTCCCATCTTCTACCTGCTCTCTCCATTCTAGGAGAGCATGTTTCATATGTTTGTAGTACCATAAACTTAGAGCTGGAAAGGATCAGAGATCACCTAGCCCAATCTTCTCACTTTACAGGTAAAGAAACTAAGATGAAGAGAAGTTGGTGATTTGTCCAAGGTCCATAGAAGATAAGTAGGGAAAGCAGGACATGACTCTCTGGAAATAGGTTCTCTAACTAAGAATGTATCTGTCTTTTCATTGAACTGTCTGTCTCATTCACACTTTAGAACTAAAAAAAGAAATATGGAGTCTGAATACAGATCTAAGCATACTATTTGCTCTCTTTTTTTTTGTCTTGTTTTTTCTTTCTCATGGTCCCTCCCATTCATTCCAATTCTTCTATATAACATGACTGATGTGAAATATGTTTAATAAGAATGTATATAAATTTAATAAGAATGTATAAAGAACCTATATTGAATTGTACATCATCTTGGGGAAGGGGAGGGGACGGAGGAGGAGATAATTTAAAACTTATGAAGTGAAGGTGGAAAACTAAAAATAAGTTAATTTGTTAAAAAAAAAAAAAATGAAAAGAGACAAGTAATCTAGCCTGGGCTCACTACATACAAAGAAATAATGGAGTCCCCAGATGGAAGCACTGTACCTCTTTGATTCGTGTAGTACATTAATTATTTTACACAGTATCATGTGCGCTTATTTTCTTACTAATCCTCATCAGTAATGATAATAATGTTGATAATGAGTATTCTAGCATGAATATTTATGGACTTTTCCTACTCTTGGATCCAGAGTTTTCTCTAATGTATTACATTTAAAATAATCTTCTAAAGCATACCCACCAATGTAACCTTCTTTTCCACCTTAAATTTGTACTGTGGTAATCCTTTGGAGCAAAAGATTCAAAAAATGATGCAAGCACAACAAACTATATAGCTACTACAAAAACCAACAATTCTCAGAAAAGATGATTCTGTATAAAAATGTGTTGTGTTACTGCAAGAAATACATCTTTCTGGGCAGGGCTAACCTATACCATGCATTATAAAGCGACATGCTTAAAGGCATCAAGTTTTCTGGTGATTGAAGAGTACCTCTTGAAATGTGTGTTGTGATGTGGTACTTGTGTTACAAAGTTTATATTTATTATAAGAATATAGTGAAATGATCTGTAGACCCGTTGGTGGTGATTGGTCCATTTGAAGAAAAGAAAGACTACTAAGAAATTTTTTTATATTGTTTACAGTTTAAAAAAAAACAATGAACTCCCCTGCTAAAGAGAGAAAATCAGGGGAAAAAAACCCCACCATTTTAGCTGAATTTCACAGAACCTTAAAGCTGGAAGGGGCCTCAGACATCATCTAATCCAGACTTACACAACTTGACAGTAGGTAGGGGCCAAAATTAAAATGGGCTAGACTTCTTCAGGTCACAGAGGTTTTTATAGGCTCACTTTCCAAGTAAAGGTAACTTGAGATAGACTGATGATGATTGGTTGCCACAGGTCAGTGACAAACAGGAGCACATATAGAATGCTCAGGGGCAACCCACCCCTCAAGTTACATGAGGGACATAATAGTGACTAGTGGAAGGTGGGGTAAATGGGACACAGACAAAGCAGTTGTTACATCCTTTCTTTCTTTTACATCCTCTCTGTTTTTTACGGGCCATGTTGTGTGGGTCTGATCTAATACAATGCCGTTATCTTAAAGATTAGAAAATTTAGGTTCCAGTTCTGACACTAGCTAGTTGTATAAGTTGGGTTTTGTTTTGTTTTGTTTCGTTTTATCTCTGGTAAGTGTGCACCAAGTCTTAGCTTGAAGACCTTGAGTGCAAGTGAAGCTCCTTTCACTTTTGGACATCTCCAATCGTTGAGAAGTTTGCTATAGTCAGTCAAACCTAAATCTATTTCTCTCTAGGTGCCACCTTCTTTTCTGGTACCACCCTCTGGGACCAAGTTTAACAAATCTATTACTTCTTCCTCAGCCTTTCATACATTTGAAGATAGCTATCATGACTCTCTTTAAGTCTTCTCTTCTTCAGGATAAACATCTTTGGATTTTTTCCCAACAGGTCTTCACGCTCTCAAAACCCTTGTCCTCTATCTAGGCATGCTTCACCTGATCACTGTCCTTCCTAAATTGTGGTATCAGAATACATTTGACAGATCACTTGAGAAGGAGGATGACAAAACTATCCTTTCCCTGATATTAGACGTACTTTTTGGGAGTTGGCTTTGTTAGGTGCTGTTGACCCGTACTAATTCCATTCAGGAGCATGCTAGCCTTGGCTCTAATCAGCTTTGAACTGTCAGCTTCCACATTTTCAGTGTAATCATTTACACTTCAGAAATAAGCAAATGTTACAAATCAGGGCTTGATTTACTATTTTGTTGATTCTCTATACTTAAGAAAGTGATAGAGAATATGTTAATAATGCAGATTAAACTTTAAAGAGCTTCTTACTTACATTTTCACAAAAACACACAAAAAAACATTCTCCTCGAGATAACTGTTAAACATTTATCAGCATACCCCTGATTCTACGAAATTAGTCAATGATACAGGTGGGATATATGATCTCAAAGTTTCTTTTTCAGCTCTAGCACTCTGGGAGTTTATTCTTCTTCAGAATAAATGAACTACTCAGTTACCAAAGATTATTATGTAGAGAAAGGGACAAAGGGGTATAAATGTAAAGTCCAATGCAGGCTCAAAAAATCAACAGTAGATCAAGACGAAGGACATATCACTAGTTAACAGTTCCTGGTTTAAAAAAAAAAAAAAAGGTGCTCTAGTAGAATATGAGTTTGATATGAGTCAATCGTGTAAAAAGGTAGCCAAAAAATCTAATTCAAACTTTAAAAGAGATATTGAGAGGCAGCGTCCTACCTATGAGAAGAGACAGTCCCACTATGCCCTGTTCTAGTCAGATTATAGATGGACTACTGTGTTCAGTTCTGGAACTCTCATTTTAGCAAGAAACTCCTCTAGAGATAAGACCAGCATGACAATGGGCCTTGACGTGATACAGTAAGAGGAATAAGCTAAATGGAGATGTTTAGCCAAAATGAGAAAACTCTAGGAGGATATCACATTTGAATGACTACTATGTAAAAAATAGATCACAATCGTTCTTCTGGCCCACAGAAAGCAAAAGTAGGATGCTAGGGTGGAAGTTACCAGACAGAATGACTAAAAAGTCAATGTAAAAAACAATTATAATATTCCTAAAAATGAGAGCCATCTAAAAACGAAATGGGCTCCCAAAGGAAGTAGTAGGTAGCTGGTTGAGGCCTGCTAGTTATGGTGTAGAAGAGATACTTGGTCAGCTAAAGGGTTAGACAATGGCTTCTGGGGTCCCTTCCAACTCTGAGATTCTGTAGTTCTGAAGGGCTGGTGGAAATGAATGAAAGAAAGAACATATTATTAGTCCAACATTCTCCTGCACTTCAGCACCTCCTGACACCAGCAGAACAAAAAAGAAGGGAGGAGGAAAGCATGATCATAGATCACTTTGATGATAAAGAATCTTCCTACCCTCCCACAAGTATTAATCTTGTGCTCCTGAGCAATGGAGCTTGTCACTGAGGCTTTCAGGGATCTTAATGGCTCAGAAAAAAAGACACTATTACAGCAGAAAGAATAACTAGGCAAAGAAATGCCTCTGGGTCACTGACATCAGGAAGTTCTATGAAGACTTATAGTCTACACTTTACACGTAGCAAGGTTAAATAGAGATTGATATAACACTTTGGATCTCTACCCTTTTCTCTCCCTCCCCTGCCATCCTCTTCCCTCTGTAAAATGCAAAAAGGAAACAAAACTCCTAGAAGAAATCTGAGTCAAAAAAAAAAAAAAATCAGGACTTTTTCCCTCAAGAACAATTTTACTGATGCACTAGGCAAGAAATATGAGCTTCTCTGACTGATAAGGATAAAGTGAATTATTCATGGATTTGGGAAGTATTAATACCCTAACCATGACTGAAACCATTAGATGAGGGCTTTAAGTTACATTAACAAGAGAGTCTTTCTTGGATTTCTTTTCCTTTTCCTTTTAAAAAAATTAAAAGACCTTTAACTACTTGTAACATCCATGGGCTATTTCTTTTGTATCAAGCTTTCTGTGGCTAGAATATTTGTCACAGATTCTTTCATAAGATAGGAGCTCATCTTTTTGAGGATGCAGACTCTTTGAGAACAGAAGCTACTATCCCATTTATTTTTGTACCCTCCAATAACTAGCACAGTGCCTAGAATAGAGAAAGTTCTTTAAAACGCTTGTTGGATTGTATTCAATCACAGACTGAAATTAACTTCCACTCCAGTTTACTGATTTAACTAGTATTGACTAAATGGCTTTTATGTTCCTTTTTTTATTGTGACTTGCAGTTCAAATTTAACCAAGATTTGAACTTATTACCCTAGTGGTTTCATTTTAAAATAAATTATAAGAAACCTTTACTTCTTCAAAAAAAAATTAATTACATTCATAGCTAGCATTTCTTTGACACTTCTAATGCTTGGTCTCTGTCTCACTTGCGTGGATAAGGAATGATTTATTTACCTGTTTCTCATAATAGTGCAACTTACATAAGTTGAGGTCTGTGTACTTCACATACAGGAGAAGAGAAGGGAATAAGTATTTATATAGTACCTACTATGTGTCAGGCACTATGTTAAGCACTTTACAAATATTATCTCATTTGAACAAATGACTAATATTCAATTTCCAACTGGATTTTACCAAACTGCCAATAACAATAATCCCAAACTTGAATTGTTGTAACAGAAAAATTGAGTTATGAGCAATACTTCAGTTTCAAACAAGCCAAGAACAGAGTTTAGAACAGAGTTATATGCCTGCTAGATTGGGATTAAGAAACATTTCTGCTTAAGGAAATTAACTCCCTCTGTTGCCTTTGACGGACCACAGACCCACCGTGGGTCTGTTTTTTTAATCACTGAAATGAGGGAATCAGATAAGATGATACTTAAGGTTTAAGGTTTCTCCTCTATACCCCATGTGATTCTAAAGGCAAAAATTAGACCCTAAAAGCTTTTTCCATGGGAAAACCCTCACCAGAAAGGTCTTGTTATTTCTTTCAGTATCTATATAAGATCATAGAGTCTTAAAGCTGTAAGGGATCTCAAAGGCCATCAAATTGAATCTCATTTTACAAATGAGGAAACTGAGATCTAGAGAGAGATTTAGTGACTTGCCAAAAGTCACACAAGTAGTAAATGTCAGTGGTGGGGTTTGAACGCAGGTCCTTTAACCCTAAACCTAGCTCAAATTTCTATTACATCACACATTCAGTCAAGATACTTCCCTCAAAAGCATTAACAGACTTGTAAAGAAAAAAATACTGTACAGAAACAGCATATTTGTCTAGGGGTTACTAACAAGTAACTGACAAGTTTAACTAAAGGGATCAAGAATCTATAAATTTTTTTACACCTTAAAGTCAACATGCACATACATCAAAATCCATGCATTAAAGTTCCACGTATTTACTTATATAATAATCTCTAAAGATTTCACTCAGAGCTTATTTACTTTTATTTTGCACACATTACTTATAAGCTTGGTGATGGCATTCTGTAACCCATGACTAATTAGAAATTGCGTGTGTGCGTTCCTCCTTCATTGCTGAAGAAGACCATGCCATTAGAGAAATAATGACATGACTTGCACTTGACTTTGTTTTGAGTGAGGGAGGGCTGTGCAGGTCACCAGCCTCACTTCTCCTCCAGAGTCATCTGAATCCAGTGACCAGATATTCATCAGGATGACTGAAGATGACCCAGGATGAGGCAATTGAGGTTGAGTGACTTGCCCAAGGTCACACAGCTAGTAAGTGTCAAGTGTCTGAGATGAGATGTGAACTCAGGTCCTCCTGATTCCTGCACTGGTGCTCTATCCACTGCACCACCTAGATGCCCCAATTAGAAATTAGTAGAAGATGAAGAGGGACTCCAGAGACAGGTATTCCAATAGCAGCAAGAAATGACAACTAATAGTCTTAACAGAAAAAAAGGAAGGGAGGAAACAGATATGGCTTACAAAGACAAGCAGTTGTGAGCCATCAAGAGCTGAGACTATATGTGTGTATGTGTATGCATGAATATCTATAGATACACATATACATGTAAATATATATGTATCTGTAGAACATCTATGATATATAATTAATATCTATTATATATAAATAATCACAAAAGGCATTAGTGCATCATAGCAGATTACAATTGATGTTCATAATGATTATTCCAAGTCAAGAAAAAGTTCAATTATCTTCAGTTTGATCTGTTTAAAAAAAAAAAGGTAGCTATATAACATTTTTAAATGCTTCCATGGTAAATCAAAAACAAAAAAAAAAAATGTCCCACATTGTAAAAGGATAAAGTTTAGTTATTTGGAAAATTTACTTATATGGAAGAAATCATTCCCCCTAAGATGCTAGGTAAATGAAATGTTACAGTAAAGGGTATCACTATGGAAACAGAGCTGAGTCTTAAGGGCAGAAAACCTAAAATACAACACACTTGTTAAATGTCTCCAAATATGAAGGTACTATATTGGGAAGATGACATAATCCTTGCCTTTACATTATCTATCTATCTATCTATCTATCTATCTATCTATCTATCTATCTATCTATCTACCTATCTATCATCTATCTGTCTATCATCTATCTATCTATCATCTGTCTCTCTGTGTGTATGTACATGTATAAGTATATACACATGGATACATATAAATGCACATATATACATATACACGCATGTACATATATGTATCTTTTCCTTTTTTGTTTAAAGTTTATTTTTAATTTATGGAATAAAACAAGCATCTCTATAACATAGTACAATAAAAAAGATAAGATTCTACCTGAAACTGTGAATCTACTAGGCATAACCTGCTATTCTTTTCAAATATACACCAAAATTATCGTGTAAATTTCTTTTTTTCGTCCCTTCTCCCCACCCAATACCCTAGAACTGGCTAGTATTAGACAGAAATTGGGGTATATATGTTTGTGTATAATATTATATATATATTTCCATATATATGTATACATGTGTTTGTATATATGTAAGATTATTCTACACATACTTCTATTTATCAGTCCTGCCTTTACATTCTAACAAGGAAACAAGTTAGAATCACAGATTTAGGGCTAGAAGGAACTATAGACACCATTTACTCCAATCACCTTATTTTACATGTAAGGAGTCAGTGACAAGCTTTGTCAAAGATGAGATACAGGACTGCAGAAGTATATGGATTTAGCTGGAAGGAGACGGAAAGAAAAAAAGGCATTTACATCCTGCTCACTGGCATCTTCGCTTGTTCCAAAATTAAGAAGCAGCACCCTTAAGACCTGTCCAGAATTTCAATGTTGATCTGGTTCTTATGCAGAGAGAAAGTTGGTGGTACAGAGAACACCCTTGAGCATTACTTTTTGGAGTAACTGATGCATGAACCCTCCCCCTGTTGTGCTATGGAGACCAAAAGCTTAACTGGGGCCAAGATGAGCACTCCCCAGCAGCCATTTGGGAATGGGTACAAGAATGCTGAGGGAGAAAATATTTTCACCTGGGGGGTAATCCAGGGAGATTTCATGGAGATATTGACACCTAAACAGAGCCTTGGAAAAAGATAGATATTTTGATAGGCACAAGCAAGAAAGAATTACATTTTATGCATGGGGAAATAGCTTGAACCAGGTATAGATTGCAGGTAATAACATGTCAAGTCCAGGGAACATCTTGTAGTCAAATTTGTCGTCTGAAATATACCCCATTTCTTGCCTCTGTATTTGCATAAGCCTTTCCTCATGGCTGGAATACGTTCCATCTTCATTTCCAGCTCTCAGAATTATATGACTCAACTCAGGTACCATTTTCTCTTGGAAGCCTTCCCTTATCCGCCCAGATTTTATTTCCCTTTACTGACTCCATTCAATGTGCATTATATTTATTTGTGTATGTGTTGTATCTGACTCCCCACAGCTGAGAGTAGAATGTAAGTTCTTTTAGAACAAGGGATATTTTGTTTTTATCTTTGGATTCCCCAAATTGAGTGGATCCTAAAAGGACATTTTGAGAGATGAGGAAATTAAGGCTCATAGATTTTAAATGACAGTCAGTGTCACTGACTAGTAAGCATCTAAGATAGGATTTGAACTCTGCTATTCTTAGCTCTAAGATCAATACTTCACCTACTTAGTCTAGGGATTTTTGAGCCATATATTAGAGCAGGTGGGTCAAACATGCCAGCTACAAGGCACATATGGAAAGGAACCAAATTAAAAGGTAATAGGTAATAACAAAATAAAATACAATAAAACATAGCTAATATTATATTTTTAAAACTAAGTCAATATGCAGCCCCAAGGATTCTTACATACAGATTTGTGGATGAGAGGTCCTGTTTTTATTTTAATTTGACACCCCTTTTGTAGAAGACCTTAAATGCCATATTAAAGAGTTGTAATTTTGTCTTATTGGGAGCCTCTGAAGATTTTTGAAGATGAAGTAATCTAGCCACTCCTTTGCGTTAGGAAGATTAATTTGATAGCTATTCAGAGGTTGAAAGATCAGGTAGGAGGCTATTACAAAGGAGAGGGGATAACAGAATTTTGAACATGAAGAAGGGGAGAGTTTGGAAAAACATGGAGTTAGACCAAAAAAGTACTTGGTAACAGATTGGATGTTAATTAATTAAATTACTCAAATATTTAAATTCTTCAATTTGAATAAATTAATTAAATAACAATTGAAGTGTCCTTTAAAAGTCACCAATCAAGGAAATAATAAAGATTTTAAGTACTGATTGAAAGGAACACAATAACTTAGGAATTTTACAGCTTATGAAAGATCTACATAGCCTTCTTGCCTGCCATCTTGAGCAAACCCTCCAAATGTCTGTGGGCATCCATGCTTTTTCCTATAAAATGAGAACAATGATCTCCATCAAATAAAAATAAAATTGGGTTTGTGGTTTTTGAAGTTCTTTAAGAGCCTTAGATGAAAGATACCATGAAAACACAATATAACTAAAGGGCCATAGATTGTAAACATCACCTATTTACGAACCCCCATCCTTCCTCTTATCTTCCCCATCTTTTTCCTTCCTCTATATTCTTTTATTCTTTGTTCATTCTCTTCTAGAACCAATTCCTAGAAAAAAAATAATGACATAACATCTTTGCCCTATCCCCCTCTATCCCTCCTTCATCATTTCCTATTCTCCCCAAAACATTACCAGAGCTCTTGTGTTACCTCTTCACTGTTAGCCATGGCCCTATTAGAAGTCCTTTCCCCCCTCCCTGAAGATGTATATTTTATATGCCCTTCCCTTCAGGGCCCAGTTCTCTGTTGTATGAACAGAAGTGTTATTTAATTCATCTTATCCCTGCTAAGGTGTTATGTAGCCAATCCATCGCTACTCTCATGCAGCATTCATCTTGAGGCAGCTAAAATACAACTACTTCAGAAGAATGCTAATACATGAGTCTGATGATAAAATGTTGGTAACTGTGATAAATTCATTTAAACTAGTGGAGAAGATATTTGGGGAGGGAGAATCTGACGGTTGCCCTCAAATTGCTCTCCATTAACCAGCCCCCTATTTTATGTACTTCCAATCCCATCCCCAGTTCTGGTTGCCATGGGGTCTTTTTACTTCTTTTCTCTGTCTTCTACTTCCACATTTTTCATCCCTCTCTCCTTTCTTTCTTCCTTTCAAGATGACATAACTCATGCAAGTTTAAGTAACAATCACTTTTTTTTTTACATTTGGAGCAAACAAAAACTCAGCAGAATTCACGCCCATAGTAGATTTTAAATAAAACATAGTTGATATTTCTCAGGTTGGTGCTAAATTGAGGCCACATGGCATGGTTAGCAGAGAGTTGACCTTGGAGATGGAGACAAGGATATCTGGGATCAGTACTGAACCAGACTGGCTATGTGACCCTGGGCAAGTCATTTAACCAACTATATTCAATCAAGGAAAACTTTATGGATGGGACAAACAATGAATAGTAAGGGTAGAACGTTCAGTCTAACAAACTAGCAAAAACAATGGCATGAAGTTTAGTGATGAAATATTAGCTTCCCAATAGACATTCAATAAAATTTAATCAATGATGATCATACTACAAAGCTGACTCAGTTAAGACAAATGGTATCTTGAAAACCAGCTTTCAGTAATTTCAATGAGGTAGACAAATATGCAACAACATCTGGGCAAAAGTTCAGCAGAGGAAAGAACAAGAACTTGTGTTTACCTGTAGAATGATTAGATGGGGCAGTGCATAGCACTCTGTGCCTGGAAAGATAGGAGTTCAAATCTAGTCTCATATACTTACTAGCTGCGTGACCCTGCAGAAGTCACTTAACTTCTGTTAACCTCAGTTTCCTATAAAATGGAGGTGATAATAGCACCTACCTCCCAGGGTTGTAACGAGGCTCAAATAAGGTAATGATTGCAATGCACTTCATACAGCACTTTTTACAATGATCAAGTAAATCAAGAGCTGCTGAAAGTTTGTTTTGAAATCTAAAGCTGCCTCTGGCCATTCCTGTTCTAGGGGTCCTCTTTGATTAAATGAGATGGCAGTCACAAATAGGATCAGAAAAGATAAGCTGGCTACATCCAGAGAAAGAAATATGGAGTCTTAATACAGATCAAATCTTACTGGGTTTTTTTTCTATTTTCTTTTCCTTGGTTTTTCCCTTTTGTTCTGATTCTTCTTTCACTGCATGACTAACATGGAAATACGTCTAATGTGATTGTATGTATATAACCTCTTTCAGATTGCTTACTGTCTTAGAGAGAGGAGAGTGGAGGAAAGAAGGCAGAAAAAAATTTGGAACTCAAAATCTTATAAAAATGAATGTTGAAAACCAAAAAAGAAATTAAATTAAAATTTTATAAAGAAAGGAAAGATAAGCTGGGTTGAGAAGCTGCACTGACATTAGAGAAAACGTTAAGGGCCCATTGCTTTCCTGTGTTTCAGAAGACAAGACAAGTGAGCATTTGGGGTTTAAGTGGGAGGAGGCAAACAAAAGATGAGGAATGTTATGATCTGTCAAAACCTTATGTCTAATAGGTTTTTAATATTTTTCCAAATCCAGAAGAAATTTGGTTTCATATAATCCAGTCATGTAAGTCATTAAAATGGTCATCAAGGGCCAGGAAAGCCAAGATATAGATTCTGCTCCTATATTACAGGTTTTTAAACTATATTGAGTTTAATTCCATATTTTTTATATATGCCTACAGGCATAGATACCCAAATACTATCTGGTATTCTTCCAACATTGAGAGTTTGAAGAAAACTTCAGCCATGTTGGGTGGAAAATTCTTAGGAGAATATGAACAAGAGTTGTGGAGGACCTGTAAACTGCATCCTTGAAGAGATACCCGCATCAGTGAAATCACAGATTCATTAGAATATTGGAAGGCAAGAGGCAGCAAGATATAGTGCATAAAATACTGGACCTGAAATTGGGGAAACTGGGTCCAAATGCTATTCTTGACAATGTCTAGTTGTGTGACCATAAGCAAGTCACTAACATTCTCTGAGGTTCAGGCAGCTCATCAAGACTTATCAACTAAGTTAGAAATGGGTTGTAAGCTACAATGGTGAAATGTATTCCCACAGTGTGGATCCTTGAGTTATCCAAGAATAAGGAAGGTCTACCAATGATGGGCAAATCAACGTGTTTGTGTTTACATTTGACTCCTGTGTTATCAAATTAGTAGTTGTTTTTATTAAATTGTCAATTATTTTTAAATCTTATTTATACATATGGTGTTGAGACAATGTATACTTCCCAACAGACTCCTTTTCACAATGCATTCTATGAAAAATAAAATTAGATTATCAGTGACTAACAGAAAAGCTGGATAGGTCCTCTACACTTGAGATCATAGTATTAACAGTAACATTGTATTTCATCTTAGTTTAGTTGCCTCTCCACATTGGCTTTATTTAAATCATTGCAGTCACTGTGAAAATTCTTCTTTCAGTTCTACTTTCTTCAAAGGTATGGATGACTTTGCAAGTCTTCTCCCTTTTTCTCTAAATTCTTCACATTCATCCTTCTTTAGCACACATCAACAGTCCATCACATTCACAATCCACAGTTTGATGGATCCTTCCCCAGTTGGTGGGTACACCTTTTGTTTCCAGCTTTCTGCTACCACAAATAATGCTGCCATGATCATTTTCCATTTACATGAGGCTGATTTTTTTCCTTTTGTAATCAGGAACTTCCAAGGAGTGACATCATTTGATCAAAGAATATTAAAATTTTGGTAATTTCTGTTGCTACAATTCCAAATTGCTTTATAGATAGAATGGTTGTACTGATTCAGTCACACCAGCAGTGAATTAGGATTCCTGTCTTCCCACCTCCCCACTGACAATGATTTTTTTCTTTTTACCATTTCTCTAGTTTGATCGATATAAGGTGATACTGTAAGAATTCTTTTTAATGTTCATTTCTCTAATAGTGACTTCAAAATTATAACATGAATACTTGTGTATTTCTTCTTTTAAAAACTGGTAATGCCAAAAAAAATTGTTAATGCCTTTTGACTACCTGTTCACTGGGAAATAGACATCAATGCCCACCATGATCCATCAATTTTACATATATATAGTTGTCTCAATTCCCCATAAACTTAGTCAAACTTTGGTCAAAAATATCTAATACAAAGGTATCTCCCTAATTCATATAGTTGTTTCTCTCCTCTGACACTGCCACTATCCTGGTGCAGACTCTCATTACCTCTATTATCATAGTTTCCTAGTTGTTCTCCCTGCTGCTGGTCTCTCCCAACTTCAGTATATTCTCCACTCAGCTGTCAAAGAAATCTTCCTCAATCGTAGGTCTGACTATATCATCCCCTATTCAATAGACTCTAGTGACTTCCTATCCCTCCCAGGATCATATAAGAAAGTCTCTGTTTGAGGACCCAAGCCCTTTATAATTTACTCTCCCTACCTCTCCATTCTTCTAATACTTTACATTATCCTACCACCATCATCATGTATTCTGCAATCCACTGACGCTGGTCACCTGGCTGTTCTGCAAATAAGACACAACGTCTCCCAACTTCAGGCATTTTTGCTACCTGCCCCCTGTACCTGGAATTTTCTCCCTCCTCATTTCCTCTTCTGGCTTCCCTGGATTTCTTCAACTTCTCCCTAAAATCCCACCTCCTACAGAAAGTCCTTCCTGATCTCCCTCATGCCTTCTGTCTATTGATTATCTCCTTTCCATCTTGCATGTAGTTTATTTGTATAGTTATTTATTTGCACGTTGTCTCTCCCCCTTAGTCTATGACCTGCTTGAGAGCAGGTACTATCTTTTTGCCTTTTTTTGTATCTACATTACTTAGTACAGTGCCTGGCACGTAATAGGCACTTAATGTTTACTGACTAATTGATCCTGTCTATGTTGATATTCTTTGGGTAAAATCTTTTAAATGTTACATCATCAAAATTGCCTATTTTGTTTTTTACATGCAATATATAATAGATAATTTGTTATACTAGTTTCTGACAATTATCTTTATTTTCTCTCACTTTAAATTCCTCCTTTTTATTTTATTTTGGAAATTTGCTTTCTTTTCCCTTTAAAGAAAAACAAATTGACTAACGACTTGCCAATTTTATTACTATTTTGTCATGCTTAGAACCACAGAATCACAGGATCAAGAGCTGAAAAGGACAACAGCTGCTTCTTTATTCCAATCAAGACACAAAGGACTCCCCATTACAACACTTCTAACAAGTGGTCATAGATGACCCTGCTTAAAGACCTACAAGGATGTGGATGCCACCATATCTGGAGGCATCCCGTTTCACTTTTGGATAGTCCTAATTGTTAGGAAGTTTTGTCTACATTTGCCTCATTTTAACTTCCAACCATTGTTCCTAGTTTTACATTTTGGGGTCAGATCCCTTCTTCACATAACACCCTTGAAATGTTTGAAGACAGCTATCATATCCCTCTAAGTCTTCTCTTCTCCAGGTTGAACAAGCCCTATTCTTTCAACAAACCTTCATATGATATGGACTCAATGCCTTCACCATCTTAGTTGTCCTCTGGACACTGTCCAACTTAGCAACATCCTTCCTAAGATATGGTACCCAGAATTAAACACAATACTTCAGATAAGACTTCATGAAGGTGAGTACAGCAGCACTGTCAGCTCCCTCTCCCTGGAAGCAATGCCCCTTTTAATTGCCAAGATCACATTAGCATTTTGACTGCTATATCATGCTGCTAACTCATATTGAGTTGCAATTTACCTAACGTTACTACCTCCCAGCTTTTTCATAATAACTGCTATCAACCTAGGTCTCCCCTATCTGATAATTGCTCATTAAACACTGTTGTGATTTGATAGTAGCCCCTGAATTGAATATTTTTAATAAAGACTTACATTCACCTCTGTACTCAAATATTTACTACCTGTGTGAC